>NC_090268.1:205167104-205472845 GCF_040414725.1 Anabrus simplex | reverse complement strand
CTTCTAGAGATGCACTTCAGGAAGCCTTCGACAAGTTACTAGTTTGGGCTCGAATCAACGAATTGAATATAAACAAAAAGAAAACAGTAATGATGACATTCAAACGAGGTGGGAGACGCAGTGAGTCCGAGACCATTATGTACGAGGGTGAAGAGCTGGAAACAGTAAACAATGTAAATACCTAGGCATAACGTTTCCAACTCACGTAAAAACTTTCACTATCCATGTTAAGGAAAGGTTGTCGGCTGCGATTCTTGCTATTCATGATATTCAGCACCTGCAAAGTTATCTCTGAGAACTGCACGAGCGTTATTTCCGATTAAAGTAAAACCAATAATCACATATGGACTTCATTTAATATGGGAACATCTCACTAAATCAAATTTGAAAAATATCGAGAAGATTAAGGCTATTTTTCTGAAAAGAGTGCTCTGTGTTTCTGAGTGGACACCACGAACCTACTACGCTGGCAAAGCAGGGGAAGAGGTGATACTCCCACGTGGCGCGTCGCAAGTGGCGGATAGGGGGATCCTAACCGGCTCACCGGTGGACTTGAGGGAAATAAAATACCTCTCGCGGACGAAACACACTACCCCCTGCGGGTGGGGGAGGGACGCACATGTAGAACACACCCGCGGTATCCCCTGCCTGTCGTAAGAGGCGACTAAAAGGGGCCCAAGGGGCTCTCAACTTGGGAGTGTTGATTGGCGACCACGGGGCCCTTAGCTGAGTCTTGGCATTGCTTCCACTTACTTGTGCCAGGCTCCTCACTTTCGTCTATCCTGTCCGACCTCCCTTGGTCAACACTTGTTCTTTTCCAACCCCGTCGGTATTAGAACATTCGAGCCCTAGGAAGTCTTTCATTTTCATGCCCTTCGTGGCCCACCACGAACCTACTACGCTGGCGTAGCAGGGGGAGAGGTGATACTCCCACGTGGCGCATCCCAGGTTGTGGATAGGGGGGTCCTAACCAGCTTGCCGGCGGACTTGAGCGAAATAAAATACCTCTCGCGGACCAAACACACTACCCCCGGCGGGTGGGGGACGCACATGTAGAACACACCCGCGGTATCCCCTGCCTGTCGTAAGAGGCGACTAAAAGAGGCCCACGGGGCTCTCAACTTGGGAGTGTGGATTGGCGACCACGGGGCCATTAGCTGAGTGTTGGCATTGCTTCCACTTACTTGTGCCAGGCTCCTCACTTTCGTCTATCCTGTCCGACCTCCCTTGGTCAACTCTTGTTCTTTTCCGACCCCGACGGTATTAGAGCATTCGAGGCCTAGGGAGTCTTTCACTTTCACGCCCTTCGTGGCCCTTGCCTTTCTTCGTCCGTTACGTCATTTTTAACTGACGGATCCCTTCTTTCTTATTTTTTTCTCTCTCTCTCTCTCTACCCCCTGTTGGTGGGGGACGCAGACGAAAAATACACCCTGTTGTAAACAAGATAAGGTTTACAAGAACACAACTTATTTATTTGCTTCACACAGAATTCTACACTATGTTCAGGAATAAAACATAAAATTGTCTTGAAGCAAGTAGATGATTAATCTTGAGAGAGTTTCTGTTTCTATACACTATGTACACTCTGAATGTATTTACACTCACTGTTATCTTGAAAAGATAGTTGTTTGGAAAGATATAGTTCGTGATAGTTGAAAACTATTATTTGCACTAGCATAGATTAGCTAAGAGAGTTCCTTCTAACTTGAAGTGTCTGAGTTCATAGGCTTGTACTAAATGAAAGCTATGTTCACAATTAGAGAATCTAATGTGTGTGTCGGAGCTTGAGTGAGCTTGGGGATGCGTGGCATACAACATCGGGGCTCGACATGGATGAAGGAACGGGAAAGTGGAGTAGTGACCTGAGGTGAAACCTCATACTACCAGAATTCCATCCACCTGGTCGAGACACATTTTTAAGAGGAGTAGCCTCCGTGTTTGACGTTCAGTGTATTCTGGAGCAGGACACTGGGGAGAATCCTGATGAGTGACAGACAGGGAGCTCCTTATATACTGCACACGACGTAACAGACACGCGCACTGAAGACTGCGCGTCGAGTCTCGAATGATCCACGCTTGCGTGCGTGCGGCTGGCTGGCGCTGAACGAAGAGAGCGGAGGACATACAACATACCCACGGTATCCCCTGCCTGTCGTGAGAGGCGACTAAAAGGGACGACCAAGGGATATTTGTCTTAGAACCCCACGAACCTGCTACGCAGGCGTAGTAGGGCGAGAGGTGATACTCCCACGTGGCGCGTCCCAGGTGGCGGATAGGGGCGTCCTCACCGTCTTGCCGGCGGACTTAAGGGAAATAAAATACTTCTCGCGGACCAAACACACACCGCCTGTGGGTGGGGGAGGCAGACGAATAATACACCCACAGTATACCCTGCCTGTCGTGAGAGGCGACTAAAAGGGGCGACCAAGGGTTGATTGTATTAGAACCATGAAACTACTTGTGATTCGTACCACCACGCGGAGAACACCAAGGGTCGCTTTTACTTGTGCGTAGTACCACTACATTAGGTACGAAATTGGTTTGTGATTAGTAGCACACAGGAGCACCGTGCGGTCGGCTTTTGCAGTACCTGTGATTAGTACCACCACATGAGCAGGACCATGGGATGATAGCTACCATGGTTCTGCCTTGCCTATGATTAGTACCCACTATATGAGGAACACCACGGGATAGGGAGAGGTCCCTGTGGTTAGTACTCTCATGTAATGAACACCATAGTTTTGCGTTGCCTGTAAATGGCGCCGCAAAGTGAGAAAAACTTAGGTCTGTATTATATGTCGAATTTCATAAGCTCTGAGTAGTACAATAATGTGTGGAATACCGCAAGTCTCTGCTACTTTTGATTAGTACCGCAACAGAACAAATACTATGGTTCTACTTTGCTAGCGATCAGTACCGTTATGAGGGGCCGATAACTTCGATTTAGGAACCCCTTTTGACTGCACGCATAATCGATTGTGTTATGCTATAGCAGTACTCCCTTGGTCACTAATACTCTTTTGTCACGTCAGTTTATGTGAATGTGAGACATTGCGGGTCGCATCCACTGATTGTTTTAAATTCATGTCCATCCATTCATTCTTCGTTCTCACGCTTTTGAATTCTGGTCAGTGGAGAATTTTAGACTTTTAATATGTCATTCCATTTCGTCTTATTTCGTACCATTAGGGGCCGATGACCTCGATGTTAGGCCCCTTTAAACAACAATCATCATCATCATCATCATCATCATCATCATCATCATCATCATCATCATGTCTTAGAACCATGAAACTACTTTTGATTATTACCATCACGCGGGGAACACCATGAGTCGCCTTTACTTGCGAGTTGTAACACTATATTACGTACGAAATAGGTTTGTGTTTAGTAGCACCGGAAGGGGGGGGGTGAATCAGTATGGGTTTTCCAGTACCCGTGCGGACCAAACACCCCCCCCCCCTGTGGGTGGGGGAGGCTGACGAATAATACACCCACGGTACCCCCTGCCTGTCGTGAGAGGCGACTAAAAGGGGCGACCGAAATGATTGTATTAGAACCATGAAACTACTTTTGATTAGTACCATCACGCGCGGAACACCATCGGTAGCTTTTACTTGCGAGTAGTACCACTCTGTTAGGTACTCTATAGTTTTGTGATTCGTAGCACTCGAGTGGTGTTCAGTGTGAGTTTCCAGTACCCGTAAGTCGTGCCCATGTGTGCAACACCGCAGGTCTGGGCGTTGCCTGCGAGTTGTACCCATGTGAGCGACACCACGCGTCTGGGCGTAGCCTGTGAGTTGTACCCCTATACGAGCGACACCGTGGGTCTGCGTTGCCAGTGATTAGTACCCACTATGTGAGGAACACCACGGGAATACCTGCGCCCGTGATTAGTACACCTAGGTGAGGAACCTCATCGGTTTGCGTTGGCTGTGAGTGGCGCCATAGTGTGAGAAACACCATAGGTCTGCGTTACCTTTACGACGTACAATACTTGTGAGTAGTACCTTAATGTTTGAAACACCGTGAGTTTACGCTACCTTTGATTAGTACCGCAGCTTGAGAAATATCATGGTTCTCCTTTACTACCGATAAGTGCCATTAGCATCATTGTGCTTTATAAGTGGTCCCTTAGTCACTAATACTATTATTTACAATCTTTTTTGAGTCTGATCCACTGCTTTTTTTGTTTTTGTTGTTTTCATGTCCATCCATTCATTCTTCATGACATTTTTTTTAAATTTATATTTTGGTCAGTGGATGCTTTTCATTTTTTGTTGTTAACTCATTTCGTACCATTAGGAGCCGATGACCTCAATGTTAGGCCCCTATAAACAACAAGCATCATCATCATCATCATCATCATCATCATCATCATCATCATCATCATCATCATCATCCAGTACCCGTGAGTCGTACCCATGTGAGCAACACCGCGAGTCTGGGCGTTGCCTGTGAGTTGTATATGAGCAACACCGTGGGTCTGCGTTGCCTGTGATTAGTATCCACTATGTGAGGAACACCACGGGATAGTAAGAGTCCTTGTGGTTAGTACACCTACAGTAGGTGAGGAACCTCATCGGTTTGCGTTGGCTATGAGTGACGCCATTGTTTGAGAAACACCATAGGTCTGCGTTACCTATACGAAGTACAATGCTTGTGAGTAGTACCATCTTGTGCGGAACACCGTGAGTCTTCGCTACTTTTGAATAGTACCCCAACATGACAAATACCATGGTTCTACTTTACTCGCGACATGTACCATTCTGTGGGGCCCTAGACCTGGATTTTGGACCCCTTTAGACATCAAGCATCCTCGATTCAGGGTTGTGCTTTATAAGTGGTCCCTTGGTCAGTAATACTATTATTTATGATTTTTTGTTGAGTCGAATTCACTGTTTTTTTGTTTGCCTGTTTCTTGTTTTTTTGGGGTTCATGTCCATCCATTCATTCTTCGTGACTTTTTTATTTTGGTCGCTGGATGATTTTGACTTTTTGTTGTTATTTCATTTCGTACCATTAGGAGCCGATGACCTCGATGTTAGACCCCTTTAAACAACATTATCATCATCATCCCTTCGTGTACCTTACCTTTCTTCGTCCCCTTCTTCTTTTTTCTCTGTGTCTACCTCCTGTGGGTGGGGCACGCAGACGAAAAATACGCCCACGGTATCCCCCGCGTGTCGTGAGAGGCGACTAAAAGGGGCGACGAAGGGATGATTGTCTTCGAACCATGAAACTACTTTTGATTAGTACCATCACGCTGGGAACACCATGGGTCGCCTTTACTTGCGAGTAGTACGAGTATATTAGGTATGAAATAGGTTTGAGATTAGTGTAAGCGGTGAGTTGTTTCGCCGGTGGGTTTCCAGTACCCGTGAGTCGTACCCACGTTAGCAACATCGCGGATCTGGGCGCTGCCTGTGAGTTGTACCACTATATCAGCGACACCGTGGGTCTGCGTTGCCTGTGATTAGTACCCATTATGTGAGGAACACCACGGGAATACCGGCACCCGTGCCTAGTACACCTAGATGAGGAACCTCCTCGGTTTGCGTTGGCTATGTGTGGCGCCATTGTGTGATAAACACCATAGGTCTGCGTTATCTGTACGATGTACAATACTTGTGGGTAGTACCATTATGTGTGGACCACCGTGAGTCTTCGCTACTTTTGATTCGTACCCCAAAATGACAAATACCATTGTTCTACTTTACTAGCGATAAGCACCATTCTGAGGGGCCTTAGACCTGGATTTTGGACCCCTTTGGGCATCAAGCATCCTCTATTCAGGATTGTGCTTTATAAGTGGTCTCTTGGTCAGTAATACTCTTATTTATGATCTTTTTTGAGTCGGATCCACTGTTTTTTGTTTGTTTGTTTTTATGTTTTTTGTTTTTGTTTTGGGTTCATGTCCATCCATTCATTCTTCATTACATTTTTTATTTTGGTCAGTGGATGATTTTGAACTTTTGTTGACATTTCTTTTCGTACCATTAGGGGCCAATGACCTCTATGTTAGACCCTTTTAAACAACAACCATCATCATCTATTATAATCATCCCTTGGTCGCCCCTTTTAGTTGCCTCTTACGACAGGCAGAGGATACCGTGGGTGAAATCTTCGTCTACTTCCCCATCCACAGGGGGTTTTTGTGTTTGGACCGCGAAAGGTATTTTCTTTCCCTCAAGTCCGCCGGCAAGCCGGTTAAGACCCCCAATCCGCCACCTGGGACGCGCCATGTGGGAGTATCACCTCTCCTCCTGATATGTCAGCGTAGTACGTTTGTGGCTGCATAAAAGGACCAAGTGCCTTGTGCAGATGTCTTATTGTACAGTTTACGGGTTATTAATTGCCTTTTAATTATTCTGCCATGAGTAATTATTTTAGAAGTCGGGCTGAACTTATAATGCAACTAATAAAGAATGAAACTGGCCAAGAAAATATACACACAAAAAAAGCAAGGAGACAACACAAAATAAACAGGTCAGTATAAAGCATGATGTTTATTAGGATATCCAATACTAAATTGAGGTTATAATAAGTTACCCTCTATTGTTATCTTACGTAGACTATAAGGAACTGACAACTTAAGTGAATCTGAAAAGTGCGTTAGCGAAATGTCTCATATTGGTGAAACGAGCCGTTATAACAATAACAGAATTACTCAATCTACGTAAAAGCCTGATGAGCTTCCAGTGACTGTAAGTATGCCATATTATGATGCATATAAGTTCTTTATCATTTTATAATATATGTATATACAGAATGTCCCACCCAACTCTGCGACCCCAAATATCTCCGAAATGAAACAAAATATGAAAATTCCAATTGGCCAGTAACCAGTTGCGATTTCTAGTATAGCGCAATGGAGCAATGAACCTCCAGTTTATATCAAATTATACTCAACTACTTTATATCCATAACTCCCTTGTCAAACTCGAAGCTCTTGCTTAGCCCATCTATCCGTAATATACTCGTACTGGCTTTCAGTTCATGTGAACTGCGCACGTTCCGTGGTTGGATACTTATCTGAAATGAACCCCCTTGGAAGGCGACCTCTCCGTCCATACCTGGGCGAAGGGAGTGGCGAGGTGCGGGGGGACATCGGCCGGCACGTAGGCAAGACCAGGATATCGCAGAAACAAATATCTGCGGTTTACGCATGCGCAATATGCCACTCTCTCAAGTCGTGCTGGGGTAAGTATGTGCCTGCCATCTGTTGCCCTTACAGGAATTCATGTACGTTTTGGCTACTCCAACCACTACTCTTATACCTTCATATCTTCCACACAATATAAATAACATTTGCTTGAGCGCCAGTTGCTTTTTTAAGAAAAACAACAAAATTCTGTAGAGCATACCTCTTATATCAATTATCTCAAGGCGTGAGGTGATAAACTCGCATATCTGGCAATATACAGGGATATGGATCAGGACAATATTAAATTACTGTTGCATTTCCACAATTGAGGATTGTACATGGAGCTGGAATCACTTATTATAATTAAAATAAAACTGAGTTTATGACTATAATTTACGTCACAATGAACAATCATTGACGTCTTTTAATTTAACAAAAAAAATATAGTGAGATTTGCGGTACTAATAAAAGGAAAATTTAATCTAAACAAAAAAAAAGCTATTGGCATGAACTTGAAGTGAGATGTGATATCGCCGCTGATTACACTCTTCTTCATGTTATGAATGCATAACTTGTCTGATGCTTTAATTACCTGATGTCTGCATACACCGCTGTTGAACATGAAATTCTTGGGAAAACCTATGAGCTGAAATCGGGAGCCGTCTGCTGTTATCTTCTTATATAACAAGGAGTTGGCCTACATACCATGTACGCGTGTAGGGAGCTCCAATGTAATTACGTCCACTCAATATATTATAAGTAATTGACAATATTATTGAAACATCTTGTGAAGTCCATCCTCACAAGAAGATGATGTTTCTTTATCAGCAGAGTACCCGTCTCTGCTCGGATACAACCACCACTTGTAGACCTCCTCGATTATTACATGACCTCTTGAAAACACAACTCTTAGCTCTGACCATCACTCTAAGACCACTTCTTCCATTTGATACATCTGACTGTTACATATGATCTGAACGATATGATCTGAATACCTCTCACCACCGTTGCATCGACTTTTATAACCTCGCGTACTGTCTGTTCATCCCTTCCACTTCAACATACAGTAGCTGGCGAATACTGACACTTGGTCGCAATCACGTGCCCACGCACTGATGTCATCAGTCAAGTGTTGTCTAAGCGTGCCCAAGCGGATTGCAGATGACTAAGTTTCATGCGTCACCGGGAATTCTACTTGCACACAACATTCTCAGTTAAACATAGCCTCGATTGCAAAATACTATGCCAGCTCATCTAGCCAGAGTTACAAGCTATAGCATGACTATATGAAACCAACAAATCTCACTTACAGCAATACAGAATAATTACAAACAAATTTCACTTAACCTATGATTAAATACAATAATATGCGTGATGCCTAATTATTACAGTCTAAATGATGAGAAACAGAATATAAAATCTAATGAATCGGGTTAATAATAATAATAATAATAATAATAATAATAATAATAATAATAATAATAATAATAAATACTGAATGGAATCTGTAACCCTGTTGTACGGTTACAACGTAGCAGAAAATAGTGCACATAATTAGCTCTAGTGTTGAAGAGCATCATTACTACCAGCAGTCACATTAAACTGCCAAATTCCAATTGATGCCTTTTCCCAAATACATCAATACTTAAACATCTATTCATTTGCCTTCTTTGGAATATTTACTTTTTGGAGAGAAAATTGACTTAAAAATCACCGAGGCAAAGAGTAGCGGGGGGGGGGGGTCCTAACCGGCTTGCCGGCGGACTTGAGGGAAATAAAATACCTCTCGCGGACCAAACACACACCCCCTGTGGGTGGGGGAGGCTGACGAATAATACACCCACGGTATCCCCTGCCTGTCGTGCGAGGCGACTAAAAGGGGCGACCAAGGGATGAATGAATTAGAACCATGCAACTACTTTTGATTCGTACCATCATGCGGGGAACACCATGGGTTGCATGTACTTGCGAGTAGTATCACTAATATGGTACGAAATATGTTTGTGATTCGTTGCAGTAAAAAGCCTGGCCTGGTGGATTCCAGTACCCGTGCGTTGTACCCATGTGGGCAACACCGCGGGTCTGGGCGTAGCCTGTGAGTTGTACCACTATATGAGCGACACCGTGGGTCTGCGTTGCCTGTGATTAGTACTCACTATGTGCGGAACACCACGGGGCCCTTGGGACCGGCACCCGTGACTAGTACCCTAGGTGAGGAAACTCATCGGTTTGCGTTGGCTGTAGGTGACGCCATTGTGTGAGAAACACCATAGGTCTGCGTTACCTGTACGACGTACAATACTTGTGAGTAGTACCATCTTTTGTGGAACACCGTGAGTCTTCGCTACTTCTGATTAATACCCCCAACATGACACATACCATGGTTCTATTTTACTCGCGACATGTACCATTCTGTGGGGCCTTAGACGTGGATTTTACACACCCTTTAGACACCAAGCATCATTGTGCTTTGTAACTGGTTCCTTGGTCGGTAACAATGTTATTTTCGATCTGCATTGAGTCCGCTCCACTGGTTTTTGTTTGTTTGTTTTGTTTTGTGTTTTTTTGGGGTTCCTGTCCATCCATTCATTCATTCTTCATGACATTTTATTTTTATTTTGGTCAGTGGATGCCTTTGAATTTTTTGTTCTTTCATTTCGTACCATTAGGGGCCGATGACCTTCGATGTTAGGCCGCTTAAAACAACAAGCATCATCATCATCATCAAGAGTAGCGGGAATGTAATACCAATGAAAACGCCTATTGCCTAGCCATAGAAGTTCTTAAAATTATGTTACCAACATTGTGAACAGTGCGAACATACATCCCTAAAGTTTACTCGGTTTTTTTTTTTTCAAGTCTTATGCTAGCGTTTACAAATTTTTGCAACAGTTATCATAATTTGTAATATTATTGTACGCTGTGCAAGCGTGTGAGTGTTTTTCTGCACTGTTGCGCCGTTCAGAAACTTAATTTTAGGACATAAAGAAGTTACAATATTTTGTCCGTGTGCACTGTAGTTGCGTCCATAATACTTCTTCCCGGGAAAGGTAAGGAGCTACATAATGAGTTTGAACAGTGATATTATACTTAAGAAGAAGAACTTTTATTCTTCTCTCTCTCTCTCTCTCTCTCTCTCTCTCTCTCTTGAGCGTAAACTTAAGATTAAAATTAAGGATGCCGGACGTCCAATGCCTGATCTTGATATAATGAGGCATCCTAAAAGTATAATAATAATGGCATATGGTCTCCGGGGAGACCTGGTGCAGGTCTTTGTCATAATGAGGATGAAATGATGATGAAGACGACACATACACCCAGTCCGGGTGCCAGGGAAGTTAACCAATCATGATTAAAATTCCCGACCATGCCGGGAATCGAACCCGGGACCCCTGTGACCAAAGGCCAGCACGCTAACCATTTAGCCATGGAGCCGGACATCCCAAAAGTAAAAGTAATGAAATCGTGCATAAATTCAGAATGGATATATATAAAAGAATCGAGTGGATCTGTAGGTGCGAAATGACTAACATGTTGATTTGTTTTCCTTTTTTATGATTCATGAGTGATGAAGGCGAAGGGACTTGGACCAAAGTCGGAGTGGTAGATTTAGGACATTTGTCCCCAAAAAATAAACACAAAAGTTCTAAATCTCATATGCTTGCCCAGTTACAATTCGATCTCCTGGGAAGACACGATTACCGTCAGTAATTTGACTGTGCTTACAAGCAGTCTGTGGAAAGAGACAACGATCAAGTACGGAAAAGTCGTTATGTGCTGTGTAAAGTTCTGTGGCGCGTTTGAGATGGCACTGCGCGGGCATTAAGAAATAAGTGAATCATCGAATCCTGGCATATTTCGAGGCCTCGTTAATTTTAGTTCTGAAGTTGACATTGCATTAAGAGACCATCTGTCCAAAGCTACTGTTTTTATAGGCACCTCGAAAGACATTCAGAATGATTCGCTTTCGTGCATGTATAAAATCTGTCGTGAGAAAAGAAAAAAATAAATAAATCACCACAGCGCACTTCATTTCGGTAATCGCAGATGACAACACCGATATATCAACTACAGCACAATTTTCTTATCGTTCTTCTCACCGGTAAGCCAGTTGAAAGATTCTGGGGTTTCCTCTCACCCTCTAGTCATGATGCTAAGACAATAGCAGAGTGTTTAAAATTGTCAATGAGCGAAGTTGTGGATAGTGCAGATAAGTTGATTTCACAAAGTTACGATGGGAGCAAATATAATGAGTGGTCACCATTCAGTGTGCAAGTTCTCATCAGGGAAGATTTTAGGCATGCACATTATGTTCACCGTTATGCCCATTCTTTGAACTTAGTCATGGCACAGGTGACAGGGGGTAGAGGAGATGTTGAGAGGGGGGGGATTTTTTCTTCTGTTGAACGAAAGTCACGCGCCGCAACTGCCAGGAACGTACCCTGGTCAGGGGCTCACACAATGAGAAGGCACGCACAATCCACAAAGGCAAACAAATAACACCTCTAACACCAAGTTGCGCTTTTTAAAATGAAACATGTATGTTTATTCTAGCAAAATGACAACTAGAGCTACAACTAGTGATAACACACTTGGTTCCGCTTTTCTAAACACATTTACTAGTGGCCTATAGCCCTTAGAAACTTCATTGTTCTGCAGTACATCTGGCATGGAAAATGCACCCACAAATCACCAGTAGCGTCTAGTCCGATGAAACCGTGTCACTTCAACAGATGTTCGAAGTGCCCTCCGTTTGCATCAATACACTTTTGGAATCTGGTAACAATAGTGTGTTGCACGGATTGCAGTGTTTATACAGATAATGCCGCACACGCCGTAGTAATACGATGTTGCATATCCTCTACTGCCGTTGGCGGTCCTTGATGCACTCTATGTTCCACTGTGCCCCAGAGAAAGAAGTCTAATGGCGTCAAGTCTGGGGACCGAGGTGGCCATAGCACAGGACCTCCCCGTCCTATCCACCTATTTGAAAACGTCGCACCCACAACGTCTCTTAAAACTCGTGCAGAATGTGCGGCACATCCCTCATGCTGGAACCACATTGGTAGACGCGTTTCCAATCCCACATCCTCCATGAGGAGGGGTAGAGTGTGTTGCAGAAATGATGAATATCGCTGTCCGTTTAATGTTCCCTGATAAAAATAGGGACCTAAAATACGGTTACCAATGATACCGCACCAAACATTGACACTCCATTGTCGTTGATGAGCAACTTGGCGAATCCGGTGGGGATTTTGCTCGGACCAGTAGCGCATGTTCCGCAGATTCATATGACTATGATTTGCAAGTGAAGCTTCGTCCGTAAACAATGCATTACGTAGGAATGCTGGATTACCTTACAACTTCTGAAGCAATTTCGTTTCCAGTGCCAGTCGCTGTCTCTGTACGTTGTCGCTTTGTGGGAGCCCAGCTTCCTGTTTCCCTGAGTTTCGAGTAGATGTTGGCAATGGTACGAAGCGAAGGACACCGTCTATCTGGGTAGCGTTCAGCGTACAATGCCACAGCTGCGGTTGCATTTCTGCGACATTCGCCGTAAATTAAAATAATATCCGGGTATTCTTCGTTACTGAAGGCCGGCATATCGACTAGATGACGGCAATTGTTACACGCCACACGAAAACACGGTTTAATGTGTCAATATAGAAAGCAATATCCGAAACGTACGTGAATTACGGTACAGTATGACAGCAGATCAGATCAGGAGACACTAGTACACAGAAGCTAGAACGTGCCGAGCTGATATCGGTTTGTTTACAGCAGGCTACAGGCCAGTGCAAGCAACCTCTGCTCTGAGCACAGAAGTACATGCGTTGCATTACGTCAGAAACGGTGGCGCCATTGCCATCCTCAAACAGCCACGTATTTCAGAACGCATGAGGTTTAGAAACGTGAAACCAAGTGTGTTATCACCAACTGCAGCTCTAATTTTCATTTTGTTAGAACAAGCATGCATGTTCCATTTTTTTTTAAAACGCAACTTGGCGTTGGAAGTGCTACTTGTTCACCTTTATAGATTGTGCACACCGTCTCATTGTGTGAGCCCCTGACACGGGTACGTTCCTGGCCACTTGGAATTTTCATATTTTGTTTCATTTCGGAGATATTTGGGGTCGCAGAGTTGGGTGGGATTGGGATATCCTGTATGTTCAAAATTACATCATCTCTTTCAGGATATCAGCCAATTACATGATATTTCGAATATGGAAGTTGTATTTGAATCAGGTGAGTTATTCACTATGCTGAATAATATGAGCCATCCTTTTCTGAAACTGAAGTAGATAGTCGTGGCCAAGAGTTGATCATTGAAAATGATAGTATTTGTGGCTCATCAAATGAAACAGAGGTCAGTAGAGAGAACTAGGATTATAATGCCAAGTTCCCAAAAGTAAAGTAGTATAATATTTAGCAAAAGTTTATTTTATTTTTAGTCAATTCTTGGGCCAAGTATTTGCAAGAGTAATGGAACTGCTGGGCTTAATGACAGTTTTTGGAATGATATATCTCTACATTTTGTAAGTAGCCTATATTTATGAAAATTACCCCAATATGCTCTAAACTAAAACAATCTAAGTTTGTGTTACCATTCTTTTTAGGAAAATGGTCAGCTTGATGATACAGTGGATGATGTAATTCAACTAGAAAGAATACTGACCACAGACAACCTCCCTTTCTTATCAGAAGCCGAGGAACACAACAGCTATGATGAGGATGGAGAGAACAATACTAAACCCACATGGAGAGGTAGACCAAGGAAAGGCAGAAAAAGAAAACACCCCAAACAAACAAGAGCTCTTCGAAAGCAGCAGAATAATACCAACAAATATGTATCGACCAGAAGGGTGCTAAAGTTGTACCGAAAGACTTTCAGAGACTTTCACTGCAATTGCAAGTGCAATGAGAAAGTATCAGTTTGTGTTCGAGAAAACCTCTTCAAACAGTTTTGGGAACTGGGAGACTACAATATACAGACAGCATATATATATATATATATGCGTCGATAAAAGAACAACCTGTAGATAGGAAAAGAATGAAGGAGTCCGACAAACGGAAGTTCACACGAGAGTATTACTTAAATAACCATTTTTTGTCAGACACCCAGGATCTCTACTAGAAGAATTAACACAGCCTTAACAAAAAAAAGGACTAATAATATTTCAGACAAGAGAGGAAATGGTGGGGCAAATAAGTTATCAGAAGAAACAATTAAAGATGTGAAGGCACACATTGAGAAATACCCCAGATAAAGATCCCATTATGCACGTGGTAAGACTGAATCATATTATTTATCAACAGATACCACCCTTACTGTACTGTTATGAATGACATGTACAAAGAGGAACATAGAAATCCAGTTTCTAAAGCAACATATAAAACAATTTTCTACAAGAACTTTAAAAAGATACCTGCAGTACATGCGACCTACTAAATTGCAAACTGACATCAGCAGAAAGGGCTGATGAGAGAGAATATATTACACAACAAAATAATTCACACCTGGAAACAGCAAAAAATGCAAGGGAGAAGCTTAAAGAGGACCTGCAGTATGCTCACCAATGAGACAACAAAGAAACATTAACTTCTGATCTTGAAAAAATGGAACTACCACTACCACGAATTCCAACAAATTTAAATTATTATAAGAGACAAATAATACTGTATAATTGTGGATCCATTCAGGGAAGACAAACAAAGGGTCTTTTTTTTTGTTTGGACTGAAAATATTGCTGGAAGGGGCGCACAGGAAGTAGGATCGTGCTTGAAAAAGCATATACAAAACAACTGCAAGAACACCGAAGATCTTGTATTATGGTCTGATTCCTGCAGAGGCAAAAACCAGAATATAAAAATAACTTTGCTGCTAAAGCACATTTTAGACATCCATACCTCCTTGAAAAAGATCACTCTTCGATTTTTGATACCACGGCATTCATTCTTACCAAATGATTCTGAGTTTGGAAATGTAGAAAGTGCCTTAAAGACTCAACAAAGACTGTACACGGATGAAGATTATATTAATGTTATGAGAACTTGTAGGTGGAAGAACTCATTCATTGTAACACAAATGCAATCTGAAGACTTCTTTTCTTCCAGCTTAATGGAAAAGGCTGTTGTGAATAGGAAGAAGGATACCAGCAAACAAGGAATCAACTGGCTTCATTTCCGTGAAGTAGAAGTGCGCAAAGATGCACCTCATTCTATTTTTGTAAAGACCACTTTTGACGGTCAGACCCAAGAAATAAACATTAAGAAAAATACTCCTGGAAGAGTATCTGCTGCGCCTTTCTCAACGGGGCCACCTCTTCTGTGGCCTCAAAAGAAAACTATATCACAAACTAAAATGAAGGACATAAAATCCATCATGCATTTTATTCCAAGTGACGCGAAACCTTCTTACAGGAATGCCTTTGCCAATGAAAATGTAGTTTATTACATCGAAGGATTTGATGCTAGTATCGACTTTGAAGTGCATCTTCTGTTGTATTTTATGAGTAGAAGTTGATTTTGTATTCCAGTGACAATTTTTCTGTAAGTATTGATAATGTTCATATAACGTGTACAAATTTAATAATATAAAAGGCTATTTTTTTTTGCCTTTGTGATTTGTATTTATTAGATGTCTAAGGTACCTCCTTTTAATTAAATAATACATACGAAACATCGGTATCAGCCCCCTTTAATATCAGCTATGCTCTGTATGTAATAATGCATAAAGGAACCAAGTGCCAGGCTCCATCTAACATACTCGTTATAGTAAAAAGTAAAGTATATAGGAACCAAGTGCCAATTTTGAGTATATTAAAGTAATTAGTAATTACTAGTTCAGAAAATATACATAATAAAGTAATAATAATAATGCTATTTGCTTTACGTCCCACTAACTACTTTTTAAGGTCTTCGGAGACGCCGAGGTGCCGGAATTTAGTCCCGCAGGAGTTCTTTTACGTGCCAGTAAATCTACCGACACGGGGCTGTCGTATTTGAGCACCTTCAAATACCACCGAACTGAGCCAGGATCGAACCTGCCAAGTTGGGGTTAGAAGGCCAGCGCCTTAACCGTCTGAGCCACTCAGCTCGGCCATAATAAAGTAAGATACATCCCACTGTATACGGTAACGTTAAATTAAATGGTCTCAAGTGTAACAGGAATTAAATATTAAGGTTAGCTTTGAACCTCAATATCCACGAACCTACTACGCTGGCGTAGCAGGGGGGAGAAGTGATACTCCCACGTGGCGCGTCCCAGGTGGCGGATAGGGGGTCCTAACCGGCTTGCCGACGGACTTGAGGGAAATAAAATACCTCTCGCGGACCAAACACACAACCCGCTGTGGGTGGGGGATGCAGACGAAGAATACACCCACGGTATCCTCTGCCTGTCGTAAGAGGCGACCAAAAGGGGCGACCAAGGGGTGACTGGAATAGAACCATGAAACTACTTGTGATTAGTACCACCACGCGGGGAACACCACAGGTCGCTATTACTTGTGCGAAGTACCACTATGTTAGGTACCGGTACCAAATAGGTTTGTGATTAGTAGCACGCAGGAGAACCGCGCCGTCAAGCTTTTACGGTACCTGTGATTAGTAGCACTATATGAGCGACACCAGGGTTCTGGCTTGCCTATGATTAGTACCCACTATATAAGGAACACCACGGGATAGTACGAGTCCCTGTGGTTAGTACACTTATGTGAAGAAAACCATAGGTTTGCGTTGCCTATAAATGGCGCCGCTATGTGCGGAACACCATAGGTCTGTATTATATGTGCGAATTTTATAACCTGTCAGTAGTACCATAATGTGTGGAATACCGCGAGTCTACGATACTTTTGATTAGTACCGCACCATGACAAATACCATGGTTCGTTCTACTTTCCAAGCGATAAGTAGCCTACCATTATGAGAGGCCGATAACCTATATTTTGGACCCCTCTAGCTTGCAAGCGTCACCGATTCAGTATTGAGCTATAGAAGCAGTCCCTTGGTCATTATTACTATTGTTTTCCGTCAGTTTTTGAGACTGAGTCATTGCGGGCCGGCTCCACTGATTGTTTTAAATTCTTATCCATCCATTCCTTTTTCGTCCTCACGCTTAGAATTCTGGTCAGTGGAGGATTTTGGATTTTATATTTTCCTTGCATTTCGTCTTATTTCGTATCATCAGGGGCCGATGACCTAGATGTTAGGCCCCTTAAAACAACAAGCATCATCATCATCATCATCATCATGAACCTCAATATCTCAGTTCCACCATGATGGCGCTTAGTTCCTTTCTGCATAACATGGTTCATGCTAGGCCTCGTCGTACTGGACGTATCGCCCATTGGGCTATCAGAATATTTGCTTTTCAGTTCGACGTGCGGCACATTAGAGGATCAGAATATGTGGTCGCAAACAGCCTAGCCGCATGTTTTCTAGTGATGTTGAGACTAGCGAACAGGAGGAAAGTTCTCCTTCCATTTCCACACCTTCTTGTGTTAGCGCTATATTGTTTCGTGATATCGAGAAATATCAAACAGAAGATCCGGTGCTGGCTCCAGTAATGGAAACCCTTTCTTCTGGGCAACACGTTCCTTATGTGCTGAGGAATGGAGTTCTGTGCTGCCCTTCGAGGCACGATCAGAAAATGAAAGTAGTTGTTCCAGCTGTTCTTGTGCCCATGATCTTCAAATACCATCATGAGACCCCATTAGGGGACATTTAGGCATCTTAAAAACCAGATAGAAAATCAATGAACTGTTTATCTGGAAGAGTATGGACGGCGAAATCAGAGAAAATGATTAAAGTATGTAAATCTTGCTTGCTTAGTAACCCCACCCCACCTTGTCTGCTATTGTCATCGCAACAAGCATCTTGCCCCATGGAGCGTTTGTACATAGATTATGTTGGACCCTTCCCTCAATCGAAGGGGAACTGGAATAAATTCATCGTTGAAGGTGTAGATGGATTCACTACATTTTCATGGTTATTTCCGACTAAGTTGGCTACCGCTCAGTCTACCATTTCTTGTCTTAATACTATCTTTGCTTCTTTTGGTCCTTGCCAATATATAGTTTCCGATAACGCTAAGGCGTTTACATCTAATTTATTCCGAAAATTTTGTTTTGATTTGTCCATATCCCATGTCACCACTTCTGCTTATTACCCTCCTCAACCATCTCTCGCTGAGCGTGTCAATCGTAATCTCCGATCTACTTTGATAGATTTTCATCATGAAGATAATTCTGGGTGGGATACTTCTCTATATCGGCTATCTTTTGCTCTAAATTCGACTGTTCATGAGTCCCACATGTTCACTCCTGCCTCTCTCATGTTTAAGTTTGTTCCCAACACGCCGTTGTCTAATCTTTGGTCCATCAATGAGATATTGCCAGAGAGAGCAGATCGCGATAATATCAGGGACCTGTGGAGGAAGGCTAAAAGTAACCTTAAGGCTTCTCATGAGAAAGTTAAGGAGAGATATGATCGTGGACGGAGGCCCACCAATTTAAAGGTCGGAGATCAGGTCATGGTTAAGAATTTCGTACCTGCAGGCAACCTTGGCTCCAGATTTCATGGGTCATGTATAATTATGGATTTCATAACTTCGGTCACTCTTTCGGTGAGCAACCTAGCCCCTGAGAGGATATTTAGGATTTATCTATCTCAAACCTGTATGAAACCTCTGGTTTGCAGTATAGGCCACTAAGTTACGACAGTGAGGAAGTAGTCGTATTTCTTTCCTTAACAGCTTAGAATCTTAAAATTCATAAGTTGAATTATTTTGTAAGTGGTATGAAGAAGCCTTCTGTCCCGATTATGTGCATTTATGGTATTACCTTGCTGCTGTATAATCCTGTAAAAACCTTCCCCTTCGGTAAAAAATGTGCTTTTCTTCTGTGGTATGTCTGCCATTACCTTTCCCCCGCCTCCAAAACCAAGCCTGCATTTCACACACACATCCTCGATGCCGCCCGCCTCATCTGAACCTGCAGCTTAAAGATAAACAAACTCGATCTCTCCATAAAACACCACTGTCGGCCAGTAAATTATTGTTGCAGTGCCCTCTTTGTAACCTGTTGCCGGGTCACAACTGGCGAGCGATGCTGGTGTGGGGTAAAGGCCTACCCCGCTCTGGCCCAGTCTCCTTCATAACGGTGTGCTGGAGCACCATCCTTACCGGCAAGGGCTGAGGTGCGGTGTCACAACAGCCTACCTCATCATGGGGCAGTGCTTCAATATCTGGTCTGTGGCGACCATCACCATGGCTACCCCTCTCATGGCAGCGGGAGAGGTGTATCTGAGGGTACTTGGAGGGTCTGAGGGACCCCAACCGGGTATCGGCAGTGGCGGCCTTTTTTGCCGTCAAACTTGAACTGTACGTCCCAGACTTCTATGGCTTCACGAAGACTTCAAGACTAAAGGCTAGGTCACACTTGGCAATTTTATAGCAGCGAGTCAGCTAGCAACGAGTACTCGCTGTTTAAATCGCTCAGTGTGATTAAAAAATTCGCTACTCGCCGTAAGCCCAGCGAGAAGGAAAATCGCTGCGAGAATAGTTGGACATGTTTAACTTTTCTTGCTGCTGGCTAGTCACGTGATCATCACGCAGCGACTTGATCGCCTTGTGTGACAGCGTAATCGCTGATACAGGAAGTGCACAGTAGCGAGATGTTTTAGCTTAAAACGCCTTATAAATATACATACTTTCCAGTGTTATTGAAAATGAGTAATATAAAGTGGTCAGGTGATCAGATAATACCATTTCTGGAGGTTTTACGGAAGTATGAGGCCCTGTGGGACATTTCGACTTGTGATTACATGAAAGGACATCGTAGAGACAGTGCTTATTCTAAAATTATCAGTGAATTAAACGAGTTGGGATTTACGGTTACGCTAGATGAAATCAAGAAGATAAAAAACTAAAAGACGCATACAGAGGAGACATTAGGCTGTCACCACTTGCCAAGCATCGTAGTGTTATTTTCAGTTTTGTCCTGGATGAGATCGCCATATGCAATTTCGTATTTTGCTTTGCAATAAGTGGTGTAATCATTTCAAGGAAGTCATCGAATTTGCGACGACTCCGCCTTAGAACATTGCGGTACGCTTTCGGATCTTCTGCAGAAAGCTCTTGCAGTAGTCTGTTGGAGGCTCCAATCTGATCCCTCATTTCTATCCGGTCTCTCACCCATTTAAGTTTTCTTAATTCTTTCGTCAACACTATCCATAATCGCTGACTGACCTGATGCACTGTAAGTCTCAACAATCGTCTTATAACATTACACCGCAATCCAGCAGACGACATTATTATAAAATACCACGAAAATTACACAAAACTCAGCAAACTAATCTACTGAAACGCAGAAACACAATGTTATCGCTGCTTGTACCTCTATATACTACCTCGCTTGAGTCTTTGTAATGTGACATAAATTCTCGTAGCGATTTTACTATCAGCGAGAACTCGCAGCTAGAACTAGCAACGAAAATATCGCCAAGTGTGACTTAGGCTTAATTTACTGCATAATAACCTGCAAATGAACTCTCCAAATCTTTTTTGACTTCAGTCTTTAAAACTTTTCTATTTCAAAAGTGTGTCACCTGAGGAAGAACTTTGGGGGGGAAGAGGTCTGTACCGGAGGTACACGCACCCATACATTTAAATTAAGCGCCTTAGATAAGGCCCTCCTTAGAGTAAACTGTGAAGCGACTAGCACAAGCAGTTTGGACATTTCTCAACAGATGTCGCTACTATAAACTTATGTTGTGCCCTCTGGTGTGAAGATGATTAAAATTCTGGATCAATTTTGTATGTAAAGGGTTAGTGAAATGGAATATTTAGTCTTTGTTTTTTAATGTTCAAAAGTTATCAACGCTTCTGTCTCTTCCCACCAACGTAAGATGTTGGCCAATGAACATGTTTTTATATTTATTTTTCATCCAATCAAAACTACTTCTATTTCAAAACTGTGTCACCTGAGGAAGGACATTTCTTTGGGGGGGGGGGAGGTCTGTACCGGAAGTACACCCGCCCCATACATTTAAATTAAGCGCCTTGCATAAGGCCCTCTGTAAACTGTGAAACAACTAGCACAAGAAGTTTGTACATTTCTCAACAGATGTCGCTACTATAAACTTATGTTGTGCCCTCTGGTGTGAAGATGAAACACAACTGGGAGTGTGTCAGGGCCTTAGCCCAGAGTTTTTTGGAACTTCCCCTTCGGCTATAAAAGCTGGCACATTTTCGGACTAGGTAGTCAGTGATCGCTCCAGTCTAAGTGTGTGTTCGAAACGGGGTGGAGGGGGGGGGGGGTGGAGCCACCTCATCCATCTTCGGGAGGTCCACCAGGTCAAGTTAATGGTAGCTTTAGCTTAAAATTTGATTGTCTTTCAAAGCTAGCTTGTGGGGAGGGTTCCAAATCTATAGTAATGTATCATCATTATCTAAAATATAAATTTCAAAATCTAAATGTATTTTCAAACTAATCGAAAGAACTTATCAGGGAATAGAGGGTGAGGTACCCTCTCGCATTCCCTCTCAAGTTGATTTTGAGGTGACTGTGATTTGTAACCTTTTCTGTCTTGTAATTTCTCTAACTTAAGTATTTTTCTCCATGTAGTCACCTGAGCACTATAGGCTTAGCCTCTGTAACGTCGAGCCATAAGCCCAAATAAGGTTTTAAGCATTTCATTTATATTTTCAAGGAGCGCAAGTGTTCGCCTCCTCACTATTTTGTTCTTTGGGCCGGTAACTACAACCTTTTGTTTTTTATTGAAGGCATCGTAGAATGGGTACTTGTTACCCCTGTTAAACTATATTCTTCTCATGTTGAAGATATTAGTCGGTTGAGCATTTAAGACAGTCGATACTGTTGGACTTCGTTAAATGTGGGTTGTGCCTTTGATAGGACTGGAAGACGTGAAACTTTGAAAATATATTCCTAAGTGTGAATTTGTAAAGCAAAGAGGCTTTTACTAGTAGTTCTCTTATTTTATTAAAAAATAAGGCATTGCGATTTTGATCCACTGATTGCTTTAATCTCATACTCATTTTTCATCGCCATTTTTTTAACTCTAGTCAGTGGATACGTTTTAAAATTTTAACTGTCATATATCATGTCGTCCATCTCGTTCCATTAGGGGCCGATCTTCGTTGTTAAGCCCCTTAAAACAACAAGCATCATCATCATCATCATCATCAGACCTGGATTTTGGACCCCTTTAGACATCAAGCATCCTCGATACAGGATTGTGCTTTATAAGTGGTCCCTTGGTCAGTAATACTATTATTTATGATCTTTTTTTGAGTCGGATCCACTCTTGTTTGTTTTTTGTTTTGTTTTTTTGTCCTCATGTCCATCCATTCATTCTTCATGGCATTTTTTAATTTTGTTCAGTGGATGATTTTGAACTTTTTGTTGTCATTTTATTTCGTACCTTTAGGGACCGATGACCTCGATGTTAGGCCCCTTTAAACAACAAGCATCATCATCACTTCGGTTGCTGTGCTCCATGTGGCGAGGACTATGGGAAGACAATCGTTCACGTACCATTCAGCATTAACTGTACGACGTGTGTTCAATGTCACAGTGATGAGATGCTCGGTTTTCATAAAAATAAGTTGCCCCACCTTCTTACCAGTGCTTCGACTTCTGTGGGTGGTTCCTTCCCTGGAAAGCGCCATACAAGTCTCTTCGTTTCAGGGTCATAATGGTAGATCAATGTTTCCTAACCTGTAACGTCATTGTAGTTGTCTTGGTACTGCCCTCCACTGAATTTTTCTAGCATGAAACCACAGCAGTCCATTCTCGTCTCCACGAACCTACTACGCTGGCGTAGCAGGGGGAGAGGTGATACTCCCACGTGGCGCGTCCCAGGTGGCGGATAGGGGGGTCCTAACCGGCTTGCCGGCGGACTTGAGGGAAATAAAATACCTTTCACGGACCAAACACACTACCCCCTGCGGGTGGGGGACGCACATGTAGAATACACCCGCGGTATCCCCTGCCTGTCGTAAGAGGCGACTAACAGGGGCCCAAGGGGCTCTCAACTTGGGAGTGTGGATTGGCGACCACGGGGCCCTTAGCTGAGTCCTGGCATTGCTTCTACTTACTTGTGCCGGGCACCTCACTTTCGTCTATCCTGTCCGACCTCCCTTGGTCAACTCTTGTTCTTTTCCGACCCCGACGGTATTAGAGCATTCGAGGCCTAGGGAGTTTTTCAATTTCACGCCCTTCGTGGCCCTTGCCTTTCTTCGTCCGTTACTTCATTTTTCGAAGTGATGGATCCCTTCTTTTTTCTCCTTTTTTCTCTCTCTTTCCCCCCTGTGGGTGGGGGACGCAGACGAATAATACACCCACGGTATCCCCTGCCTGTCGTGCGAGGCGACTAAAAGGGGCGACCAAGGGAAGATTGAATTAGAACCATGAAACTACTTTTGATCCGTACCAACACGTGGGGAACACCATTGGTTGCCTTTACTTGCGAGTAGTACCACTATATTCGGTACACAATAGGTTTGTGATTAGTAGCAACAGAAGGGGTTCAGTGTGGTTTTCCAGTACCCGTGCGTCGTGTCCATGTGCGCAACACCGCGGATCTGGGCGTAGCCTGTGAGTTGTACCGCTATATTAGCGGCACCGTTGGTCAGCGTTGCTTGTGATTACTACCCACCATGTTGAGGAAGAGCACGGGATAGTGCGAGTCCCTGTGGTTAGTACACTCGGTGAGGAGCCTTCTCGGTTTGCGTTGGCTATGAGCGGCGCCGTGGGTCAGCGTTGCCTGTGATTGGTCCCCACTATGTTGAGGAACACCACGGGATTGTGTGAGTCCCTGTGGTTGGTACACTCGGTGAGGAACTTTATCGGTTTGCCTTGGCTAAGAGTGGCGCCATTGTGTTAGGAACACCATAGGTCTGCGTAACTTGTACTAAGTACAATACTTGTGAGTAGTACCATCTTATGTGGAACACCATGAGTCTTCGCTACTTTTGATTAGCACCCCAACATGACAAATACCATGGTTCTACTTTACTCCCGACATGTACCATTCTGTGGGGCCTTAGACGTGAATTTAGCACCCCTTCAGACATCAAGCATCATTGTGCTTTATCAATGGTCCCTTGGTCAGTAATACTCTAATTCACTACCTTCTTTGTGAGTCTGATCCACTGTTTTTTTCTTTTTTTTTTCTGTTGGGTTCATGTCCATCCATTAATTCTTCATGACATTTTTTTTATTTTGGTCAGTGGATGAATTTGAATTTTTTGTTCTTTCATTTCGTACCATTAGGGGCCGATGACCTCGATGTTAGGCCCCTTTAAACAACAAGCATCATCATCATCATCATTTTCGTCTCATTTTGGCTTTCTGTCAGGGAATGTGGCACCCAACGGGCATATCTCTTGGCAAGGCCTACATAATTGTGTACGATGATCTGCGCTGCTGTCGACCCAATATTTAGTGTCCCTTCAATGCCACAAAAAGTCGCGGCACGATAGATCCATCTTGCACCGTGTCCGACTCAGCACTGTCTGTGCTTTCTTCTCGCGCTGTGTTGGAACCACCACTGGGAGGGGTTGCGCGAACGTGTTCCAAGATCCGAGGTACATCGCTCTTTCAAATGAAAAGAATCTCGTTTTCCTCAAAATTCTGGTTTACGGGATGCTAAAATCTTCGGCATAACCTTCGTAGGATATGATGTGGTGATCACTGTTTTAAGAGGAAGTACAACTGGTCAACCATACTCTATTAATACTAATCAGAGATTAAAAAATGGAAGAGGTCCGACACTTCGAAAAATGAACGTATCGGCCCAAGAAAGACAACGTTCACAAAGGGCGTGAAAATGAAAGCTGTCTGAGTCGGACAAGAATTGTCCAAGGGAGGTCGGACAAGGTAGATTAAAGTGAGAAGGCTGGCACAAGTGGAAGCAATACCAGGACTCATCTTAAAGTTCCACTGGTCACCAATCCGCGCTCTCAAGTCAAGACCCTTTGGGGCCCCTTTTAATCGCCTCCTACGACAGGCAGGGGATATCGTGGGTGTTACTCTACCGCCCCATCCACTGGTGGAAACTGGGCAATAATACTAATTACACGGGAGAATAGCATTTAGTGTCTACAGTGCTCTCTAATCCTCCGGTGCGTCTCAATCGTACATGCACAGACGAGAGCAATCTCTAACAGTCATATCCCAGCATGCAATGGCTGAACAACGCACACTTCAAGCTGTACAAACCAATCTTTATCCTCCCACAACTCGACACCAACAAGACCTCTGTTCCATCAAACCAGCCATTAAAGAAAACTTCTACAAATTACATAATATCTCTGTACTAGCATATTCCAACATTCCATGTTTATCACAAGTGGCACTGTTTGAAGTTATTACACAAGTTGTAGGCACTGTGGCATTGAAACTGTCTGGAGACCCACTTCCTTTCTCACTTCCAGATACAGAATGCCAGCAGTTTACTGCAGAATTGTTACAATGTCCAAACAATGACTCATCTACATCAACAAATACACAGTATGCCGACAATGTCATACATGACACTGACAATACACAAGAATACCTAACTTATAACTGGCAGTTAATATTAACATAAATTCAAAAACTGAATTAGCATGGGGTTGAACTTTTGTACCATTACAGTATATCACATCACAGGGAAAAATGGTACCTGCCAAACCATGTTTAAACTGTCCGAATCACCAACGTTCTGCCATTATTCCACAACAGGTGGTGGTGGTGATTATTGTTTTAAGAGGAAGTACAACTAGGCAACCATCTTCTACATAACACTAATCAGGGGGAAAAAATGGAAGTGATCCGACACTTCGAAAAATGAAGATATCGGCCTTCCCAAAGCTTACATACAATGCATGTCAAACTTAATGGCCTGTAATTTTCAGCTTTATGTCTATCACCCTTTCCGTTATACACAGGGGATACTATAGCAACTCTCCATTCATCTGGTATAGCTCCTCCGACCAAACAATAATCAAATAAGTACTTCAGATATGGTACTATATCCCAACCCATCGTCTTTAGTATATCCTCAGAAATCTGATCAATTCCAGCTGCTTTTCTAGTTTTCAACTTTTGTATCTTATTGTAAATGTCATTGTTATCATATGTAAATTTTATTACTTCCTTGGCCTTAGTCTCCTCCTCTATCTCGACATTATCCTTGTAACCAACAATCTTTACATACTGCTTGATTTTTCATAATTTCAAATTCTCCGTTTGTGAGTTTCGCACAATCTTTGTCATACCATTTGTTACAAGGGCCTTCACACTGAATAGCACTACATTGAGATTCAAATATTTTATTGCATGCACCACAATTTGATTCATTTTTGTTGAAATTGGTTCGTTATCCGAATTGGCCGGCATGACGCTTGGAATTTAAAGATAAGAAAGATGATTGAACTATTTTTTCTTAGGTTGTTGGATATTGAAAAGCACAACCCTACCCGAATCAGGCCTATATTACACTATCACATTTCTGTGTCACAGAATGTGATAACATCTTTAGTCACATGTGATCAAATGTGCTCATTTAAGACTTCTTCAGTATATTACACTATGTCAAAAGCTTTGATCATATGTTATGTCACAGTTCTATGCATGTGCTGCAACTGTAAGTGCAGTAATGGTTATTGCATTAATACTAAAGATAAGATCAAAGAAGAAACGCATATGGGTTTGAGAATGGGTAGGGAGAAGAGATACAAGGGGAATACACCAGACACCACTGAGAGAGCTTAGATGTGAAAATGTGAAATCCTACACTAAGTACTTAAGAATGGATGATGAAACATTTTAGTTTGTTGTTTCGAAAGTGTCACCGTATATAGCAAAACAAAGTACTTACTTGAGGAACCCTATAAGTGTGGAAGATCGTGTTATGGTAACACTAAGATTTTTGGCTACTAGAGAAAGTTTTTCAAGCTTAGAGTTTAGTACCAGAATTCCACAATGTACTATTTCAAAAATTGTTCCAGAAACCTGTGAAGCTATCTACAAATCAATGAAAGATGAATACTTGAAGGTAATTTTATTGTTATTTTATATCATGATCACTGTTGTAGAATTTAAAACACAAGTAGTACCTCTTCAGTCCCGAACCTGTTCTTGCATTCGATGTGTTATATTTTGCTCAAGTAACTTTTAAAAATCACCATCGAAAATTAGTGTGTTTCACTAAATTGTTTTATGACGTGTAGCATATATGCTACATCAGGACTCGGGCTTTCCTACCATTATTATTATTATTATTATTATTATTATTATTTTCTTTAAATTGTTTTGTATTATTGTAAGTAAACAAAACCACATGTAGAGCATATGCTACATACGGACTGAGGAGGAAGCAAACATATGGAAATGCACACATTTATTGTGCTACAAGAATGATGAACACTTTACAGAATATCGGTTACATAATACACATGATCTTGTGTCAGCTGTTCATTATCTATTGAATCACCAGATGCATGGCTCAGAATTGCATTTTCACTGAGGGAGAGGGATTGGCGACTTAAAGAACCAGCACAAGGGCTTGACTCAGAAGTGTGTGATACATCTGGACAAGATGAGTAAATCATGTTCCACGTATCCATAACAACTTGTTGAATTTTTCTCGTGGTTTGCCAAAATATATGATCATTGCTGGCAATCTTGATGTCTTTTAATTCAGAAACAATGAATTTCCCGAAGTTATCTAAGGAATCATCTTTTTCGCTTGGGTATTCCTTTACAATTTTGGACAAATTGGACATAGTTTTAGAAGCCTCTGACAATAAAGAATCACACAATGATTTATTCTTCTTTTTTGGTGGTGGTTCTAATATGTAAGAGTGATCATTAGGTACAGTTTCAGCTCTTGAAGTTGAAGACCTGGGATCGTTATTTTCATATGGAGGCTGCTCCTGTAAGAAAAATAAATAAATAATAAAATAATATTTTCCTGTTCTAGGTACCTTCAACTGAACATGAATGGAAAAATATTGCAAATGATTTTGAGAAGAAGTGGAATGTCTTTAACACTATTGGAGCTGTACCGGCTGGTACAAATATACGCCGCACATTTGAATTTTCCGCCGTAACGTACTCCTCTACAGGAGAAACCCTGAACTTTAAAATTGGATCAACTCATAAGTTTCTCAGAAGATGTCACTACCGTAAATTTTGTGTTTACGAAGTTGTCAGTACTGTGTGGAGTTCAACTTGTTTTGTTTTCTATTGATCAAGAAGTGTGGACATTCTCTGATAGATGTCTCCACAAAAGCTATGACCATGCACCCTGGTGCGAAGTGGAAGAACTCTATTTGAAGAAATTTTGTATTCATAAGTTTGTTCTTTACTAAATTTCGTTCTTTCGTTTGTGGGTTGGCAATATAAATCTTTTCTTTCCGCCAGTTTTGAAGTTAGCCAATCAAATTTTTCTGTAATTAATTTTTGACCACTCGTGTCTTTCTTCTTCAATTTTGATGTGCAACTTTTAGCCAGCCAATAAACGACTGTGGGTGTGTCTTAATTATTCATGAAAGGTCTCGAATCTTCCCCGAGAGTATAAAAACTGCTGATTTTCCTGTCTCTCGGCCACTCGAACAACATCTAGCCTAGTGTACGGAAGTGTAGCAGGAAGCGGGAAGTGCCTCTTTCATCCGGCAACAGCTCTTCAACAAGGTAATGGCCACTTAACATCTTTATTTCTTGCTAGCTCAGCAGTTTAATCCGCGGGGAAATTCCGAAACCTTTATTATGTAACCTATCTTGAAACATGTAATTTGCCGTCGCTTTTGTAAAACTTCACATATCTTTCACTATAAAACGGGGATAGAGAGTGCTTTACCCTCTTGAGCTCCCCTTCATTTTTGGTTTGCGATGACTACGTTTTGTAACTGTTTCTTCCCTTCTGTAATGTATGAAGTTTCTCATACGAGTCACCTCAATAGTTTGGGATTAGCCCCTGGTTCTTCGGCCTAGTGCCTCTTAGGTTTTAAATAGGTTTCATTTTGGAGTGCAAGTACACGCCTCCATTCTATTTTGCATTTTGGGCCATTTACTTAACCTATTCTTTTTCAACGAAGGCCCAGTAGTTTGGGTACAAGATACCCCCCTTTCATTTGATGTAAGCTGTGCCTTGATGGTCATTTTGTGTAAAAGTCTGGTATCGCCTTTTATAGGCTTGAAAAATTGAGAGCGGGTCAACTCTTTCTTGTATTTGGATATGTGCCTCTTGGAGGCTTGACATTGCCAGGTAGGAGCAAATGCTCCATGCAATAAGGGGTTTTCTGCCCTTTGATTATATGTGGTTGTGAGCTGAGAGCTCAGGAATTGTAAAAAGTGGGGCTTGAAGCCCAGATCGTTAAAGTATCTCTAAATCTTAGCTTTCCTGGTCTTGTACCTGAATTGTTAACTTGTTGTTATTTGTTGAATGTTCAAATTCTATGTCAAAATTGTTAAGTTTTGTTAATTTTGAAAATATAACCTTTAATACAATTTTAATTAATCTCTCAGCTTTGTACTTAGACCCATTCCAGCCCGCACCTTCTTTCACCTCTGCCTTCCACGGGTAACCCCGTAACAGGAGCAATGGATGGAAAGCATATCCGCATTACCTGCCCACATAACAGCGGACCCCATCACTTCAATTTTTAAAGAAAAATGTAATTCATAAAACCAAAGAGAAATTAACAAATCAAATTACAGGTCATCCTCGCAGTTTGTTTTAACAAGACAAAATATAGGTACCTGAACTAAATAAAATCAGTTTGAAATAGACTAATAAAGAGGTCATTAAAATAACATCAAATTATATTAAATTAAAGTAACCTGACCTCCCTAAATCCACAGGAAAACTCCAAATAATTCAAGTTGAACACCAAGGGTAAATTTAGGGAATAATTTTTTTTTAAACCGCCGGTCGGCAAGAAATGAATTAAAGGAAACCAAATGGTACCTTCAAGTTGAACAGAACACCTTAAATAAACGAAATTAAAATAGAAACCGCCGGTCGGCAAGAAATGATTTAAAAGAAAGAAATATTAAATCATACCTTTAGGTTACCTTCGCAGCAAACACAAAATCTTTTCTCAACCGAGAAAATAACTCATGATTTAGGTAAATGGCACTTGGTAAGAAATAGAATATACCAACGTTCACAACTTCTCCGATACACTTTGAGAGATGAATAACCTCTTTTCGATTTACTTCTTTTATAAGGTAACCAAAATACAGTGGGAGGTCCAACACAGGATATCGAGTGCTTCTAGTTAAATTTTCAAAGAGAAAGGAAAACCACCACAACAAAACCCGAGAGAAAAGGGAATGAGCGTACATGAGGGCGAAAAAACACAGTTATACTCAACACGGTTTCATAAAATTACAGAACAATCTAACGACAGGGCTGTCTCCGTATATAAAAATCATCATCACCATCATTTCTTTAAAAAAGCCACGAACCTGCTACGCAGGCGTAGCAGGGGGAGAGCTGATACTCCCACGTGGCGCGTCCCAGGTGGCGGATAGGGGGGTCCTAACCGGCTTGCCGGCGGACTTAAGGGAAATAAAATACCTCTCGCAGACCAAACACACTACCCCCTGCGGGTGGGGGACGCACATGTAGAATATACCCGCGGTAACACCTGCCCGTCGTAAGAGCCGACAAAAAGGGGCGACCTAGGCGCGGACATGGATTGCGGTTTGGTACAATGTGTTGGACCTCCTGTGGATTTTTTTTTATTTTTCCGAGGGTCAGATGTAGACCATTCTAAATTTTGATGTGCCTGCTGCCCGGAGATAGGCCTCTTACGTGTGCGATTACGCCCAAAAGGCCGCAACTGCCCACCCAGGAACATTGCAGGTGGGAGCGCCATGTACCTTGGTAGTAGTATCAGCCTGACAACACAGGTCCCCGCACAGCCGGATGCCAGAAGGACATATTATTATTAAATATTTTTTATTTTTTTCTCTATATTTTGTGCTCTGTACACGCTATGGGGTACATGCTATTGCGGGCGACTGGACGAAGGGAGTCTTAGTGCTCATTGCCTCAGTCATCCCGTATTAGGCATCGTCCAACATCGGACCTCGGGCAGTACCTGCTATGACCAGGTAGGTATTGCCTTGGCTGCTTGGTTCGGCTACAGAGACTCCTGATCGGACTGGGTGGCATTCGGGAAGGAAGCTTTCGGGCATGGCTTCCAAACGAAGTCGGCTCTCTCAAGGTGGTCCCCCACCTGTCTTTAACTATTGCTTCCCTGAGAGGTTCAACACCCTGGGAACATGCGCAGCGTGAAGGAATGGGACCCAGCTTCCCTAGGTTTGTGGTTGCTACCAGAAGCGATGGGCATGATTTTAAGCTGGTAAGTCGATCTTTTTTAGTAGACACATCGAAGGCGTCTACGGCGAACATGAGGAACACAAGAAAATGCGCAACGGTAGTTTGTTTATGAAGACTCGTACAGCACTGCAAGCTGACCAGTTGCTTAAGTGCGAGCACTTTGGCGAAATCCCCGTCAAAGTGGAGGAGCATAAGTCCTTGAACCTGGTTCGCGGAGTCATCTTTCACCGTGACCATATTTTGAACACTGACGACGAGTTGATGGAAGACATTAAGAACCGTGGCGTGACACACGTCCGGCGCATTACGCGCAAGGTCAACGGTGAAGACGTTGCCACTGGTGCCTTCATTGTCTCTTTCAGGTTGTCATTATTACCAGAGAAAGTCAAGGTAACAACTTATCGTTGCGATGTGAGGCCGTACATCCCGCCTCCTATGCGATTCTATCAGTGTCAGCGATTCGGACATATGGTATCTCGCTGTTCGAATCAGTCTGTATGTGGTACACGTGGACGAGTAGCTCACGGCGCGGAGGAGTGCGCAACTCCGTACAAGTGCACTAAATGCTCCGGTTTTCATTCTCCTCGAGATCGGAACTGTCCGACATACCTGAGTGAGAAGAAGATCCATGAGATCAAGACCCTGGATGGTCTTTCCTACCAGGAAGCGCGCCGTAAGTTTAATTCTACGACTACATCTGCCCGTACACTCGACTATAGCTTGATAGCTCAGAGTCTTCCAGGTTCGTCCTTCACGACATCCTTACCCTTGACGATCGCTGCGCCCAAGGCGACTGTTGCTCCTCAGAGCAACGTGGCAAAGAGTAAAAGCTCGAAGGGGGGGACCACCAGACCAACCAGAAGTCTGTGTAGGCTGATAGATCCCAGCCGGCACAGCAAGGGGGGAATGCTAAGTCTCCCCTCCCTAAGAGGTCGCCAAAAGCCGTACCCAAGCCGGCGGAGGCGGCATCATCGATCAGGGCTGGGAAACCACTTTCCAGCCCGTCTAAACTAGAAAAGAACCAGGCTGCTAAGAAGAGCGCCCTTGCTGAGCGCTCTCGCACTTCCCCTGCGAAGAAGTCGTCATGCCCCACATCGGGGGGTATGAGTCTATGCCGAGAGGTACTCCTGCTCCCAAACCTGTGCACTCTCCTCGTAGGGAACCTGCTCGCCCCCGAAAAACGTCGAAGTTCTGGGCGTCATCCACGCCGTCTGTTGATGACGGGATTGATGTCGCGCTATCCTCTACATCTACGGATGTAGATGTTGATAGTGTTTAGGCTTGCGAGCATTTTGTCGCTCATAGCCTGACACTCATTTTATAGTCCACACTCCGGCACTGTTACAGTGGAATTGTAACGGTTATGACAGGCATCTTGCTGACTTACGCCAGCACATTAGTGAGTACGCAGCGAGTATAATCTGTATTCAGGAGACCAACTTCAGACCTGGTCATCATACGGCCTTGAGAAATTTCCGACTATACTCGACAGAACGATACTATGCTAACCGGGCTTCCGGTGGCGTTGACATTTTTGTACGTACTGATACCTACAGCGTAGATGTTCCACTAAGAACACCACTCGAGGCTGTAGCGAAGTAACAGCGAAGAGTTTCCATTAAGAACCCCACTCGAGGCTGTAGCGGTTCGCGTTCCGCTGCCTGTCATAGCAACAGTGTGTAATGTTTATTTTCCACCAGGCCAGCATCTGAACGTAAATGATGTCGCTGATGTAGGACTGGTACCAAAAAGGCTTAATAAGAGGGTCACACAAGACAAGAAATTGTACAGAAAAACTAAAGTTGATGAATTTGGGACTTCCCTTAAATCACAATTCAGTTGTTGGATAAGTGAAGGGAGTAATGTGGATACACTTTGGGCTAAATTCAAAGGAATCATTTGGGAAGGAGAGAAGAGATTTGTACCTGTTAAGAAGGGTAAAATGACCTCAGACCCTGTTTATTACACAAGGGAAATAAGAAAATTAAAAAGAAAATGTAGAATAGTAAACAGGAAAATCAAAGAAGGTAGGGAGTGTACAGAAAGTAGAAAACAGCTAATGAGGGAACTGAATAGAGTGAAAAAGGAAGCAAAAGAGAATTATATGAATGGCATTCTTCAAGAGGGTAATGACCACAAAGGGAAATGGAAAAAGCTGTATTCATATATTAGGAATCAAAAAGGAAAAGGAATCCAAATTCCTACAATGGTGGGAGAAGGGGGTGAACACTATTTAACAGATACTGAGAAAGCAAACCTCTTTAGTAGGGAATTCCGAGATTCAGTAGAAGATTGTCAGGACTTGGAAACCGTAACAGAAGATAGAGAGGGAGAGACACAGAGGGAAACAAGAAGCTTCTCACTCACAAATGAAGATATTTTCAGAGAAATCCAACTGCTTCAACAAGGAGAAGCAGCAGGAAGTGATCAAATTACTGGGGAGGTATTAAAGACAATGGGGTGGTATATAGTGCCTTATTTAAAATTTCTCTTTGACTATGTCATAAATAATAGTGTGATACCAAAGGAATGGAAATAATCTATAATAATACCAATTTATAAAGGAAAGGGTGATAAGAGGAAACCAGAGAACTACAGACCAATCAGCCTGACCAGTATAGTTTGTAAAATACTGGAGAGTTTAATAGCAAAGTACATCAGAGGGATATGTGATGATAAAAATTGGTTCATGAGGAGCCAGTATGGATTTAGAAAGAAATTTTCTTGCGAGGCACAACTGGTGGGATTTCAGCAAGACATATCAGATCAGTTAGATTCAGGAGGCCAGTTAGATTGCATAGCCATAGATCTTTCCAAAGCCTTTGATAGAGCGGAACATGGAATATTATTAAAGAAATTGGAGGGAATAGGATTGGATGTAAGGGTTATACGTTGGATAAGAACATTTCTAAATTCAAGGGTTCAGAAAGTCAAAGTTGGAAATAATATCTCCCAGGAAGAGAAAGTCTGGAAGGGAATTGCGCAGGGTAGTATAATCGGTCCGTTACTTTTCTTAATATACGCAAATGATTTAGGGAACAATATAACATCGAAGATAAGATTGTATGCAGATGACATAATTGTTTATAGGGAAATAAATAACATTGAGGATTTTTCAGAATTACAAAGGGACCTTGAGAGTATCCAAGAATGGGTTGAAGAAAATAATATGAAGATTAATGGAGGCAAATCAACTGTTACAACATTTACAAACAGGAGCTTTAAAACTGAATTTGAATATACTTTGGATGAGGTAGTTATCCCAAAAGATGGCAAGTGCAGATACTTAGGTGTGAGATTTGAAAGTAATTTGCACTGGAAGGGTCATGTTGATGACATTGTTGGGAAAGCATACAGATCGTTACATGTCATAATGAGATTACTTAAAGGATGCAACAAAGAATTAAAAGAAAAAAGTTACTTAAGTATGGTTCGTCCATTATTGGAATATGCAAACAGTGTTTGGGATCCTCACCAAGAATACCTAATAAAAGAACTAGATGGTGTGCAGAGGAAAGCAGCAAGGTTTGTAACAGGGGATTTCAGGAGAAAGAGTAGTGTATCAGAAATGTTAAAGGAACTTGGGTGGGAAACTTTAAGTAAGAGAAGGGAGAAAACTAGACTTATAGGATTATATAGAGCCTATAGAGGAGAAGAAGCATGGGGAGATATCCGTGAGAGGCTTCGGTTGGAAAATAATTATATTGGTAGAACTGACCACAAGTGCAAAATTAGAAGGAATTTTAGCAGAAGCGATTGGGGTAAATTTTCTTTCATTGGGAAGGGCGTGAAGGAGTGGAACAGTTTACCAGGGGTAGTGTTTGATCCTTTTCCAAAATCTGTACAGATATTCAAGAAGAGAATAAACAACAACAGAGATAATAAATTAAATGTTAGAGGGCATTCGACCAGTGCAGGATGTTGTAAATAATAAATGTGTGTGATTACATTAATTCCATCCCCTGGTCTAAGGAGTTTGGACAGCCCAAGTAGGGGACTGCCTGTAGGGGTGAAGTACAGTGGGGACTTCGAGGGCCCTGGGACCGCTACGGTAGCTGTGAAGGCCCTTCAGGAACTCTGAAAAGTGGTGGCAAAAGGGGCTCTGGTTAAGACGCAGCAGGTCGTTATGCTACTTAGGTTCCAAAATGGGTAAAATATAAATATGTAAATAAATTCAGTGTTAATTTTAATCGTATACCAGTTGCATAGTATTATTAGAAGTAATTTCACATACCGTACTGTATATGAGTTGACTATGTTTGTAAGATATTATAAGTAGAATTTTGTAAACAATATAAATTTATTAAGGATGATGTGTGTGTTTAATAGATAAAATTATTAGCGTAAATTGTATAATATTGTATTCTAGGAAAATTTTCTTCGTCTCCTGTTAATTTAAAATTTCGTGCTTGACAATAATGTATTTTAGTGTACCATTTGCCACCGAGGTAGACACCTCATTTGCAAATAAAGAGATTTTGATTTGATTTGATTTGATTTGATTTGATTTGATTTGATTTGATTTGATTTGATTTGATTTGATTTGATTTGATTTGATTTGATTTGATTTGATTTGATTTGATTTGATCTTATAGATCAGCTTCCACCTCCCTTCCTCTTATTGGGTGATTTTAACGCCCATCACGCCATATGGGGCTCTGAGACGCCTTGCCTCCGGGGAAGAGAGCTGGAGGCACTAGTGACAGAGCTAGATTTATGTGTTTTGAACACAGGGGTACCAACTCAATTTAGTGTGGATTACGGCACATATTCTCGCATAGACTTACGTTGGTTCCACTGTTTCGGTGGATCTCTGTGACAGTGACCATTTTCCCATCATCCTTACTTTGTTGAAACATAAATCCGTCGAGGCTCCCCCTCGATGGATTCTTAAACATGATGATTGGCCGAAGTACACAACACTAGCTGTCTTTAATGAAGATATCAGGTGGACCGCCACCGAGGAAATAACTTATGTCACCCAAGTTATCCTTGCTGCTGCTGAGGAGTCCATTCGGTTCTTCTCGGGGACTCCTCACCGAAAACTCGTTCCTTGGTGGAACGATGAAATAGCAGCAGCCATCAAAGAACGCCGTCGAGCTCATGAGCATTACCGTAGAGAGCCTACTGTGGCCAACTTGGTAACATTTAAGAAACTCCGCGCTAAGGCGCGAGTTCTTATTGGACAAAGAAGGCTTCATGGGAGAGATATGTGTCGTCTACGACGTCACATACTCCATCATCCCAAGTGTGGACTAAGCTTCGACGGATTTCGGGTATCCAAGGATCATCTTCTGTACCGGGAATTTCCATTGCAGGCAATATCGTCACTGAACCCCTCCTGATTGCTGACCATCTCGCTAGTCATTTCGTGGATGTATCTGGTTCCGGGAATTACCATCCTGATTTCCTCGCTCTGAAGCGGGAGGCGGAACGTCATCACCTTTGTTTTGCCTCTCAAGCTTCAGAGGACTACAACGTCCGCTTTACGGAGTGGGAACTCCGCAGCGGCTTAGCGCTTTTCAAGGACACGTCTCCTGGACCGGACAACATCCATAACCAGATGTTGAAACACCTTAGTGATGAGAGTCTATGATATCTCCTTCGTGTGTTCAACCGTATCTGGATAGAGGGTGATTTTCCGTCTCTGCTTCGAGAGGGCATAGATATTCTTGTCCTCAAGCCTGACAAAGATTCTAAGTATGCAGGAAGGTATAGACCGATTTGTCTTACAAACTGCTTGTGTAAGCTATTTTAGAGGATGGTAAATCACCGACTCGTGTGGTGTCTGGGGAAACAAGGGCTCTTGTCAAAGGACCAATGTGGTTTTCGAGCCGCTCGATCCACCACTGACCACTTGGAACGCTTGGAGGGCTCTGTTCAGGATGCGTTCTCCGCAAACAGCACTTGGTAGCTGTTTTCTTTGACTTAGAGAAGGCCTACGACACCACATGGCGATATGGCATCCTTTCAGTCCTGCATCAATGGAGATTCCGAGGTAACTTGCCAGTATTTATTGCGAATTTTTTTTGTCCCTCCGTCTATTCCGTGTCAGAGTAGGGAGGACATATTCGCAATACTACGTTCAAGAAAATGGAGTCCCACGGGGATCGGTCCTTAGTGTCACTCTGTTCGCGATTGCCATAAACGGTATTGTCGCTGCTGCTGGTCCAGCAGTAATAACGTCCCTACATGTGGACGATTTTGCTCTGCACTATAGCTCGTGCGGTATGGCAGTCGCAGAACGACAATTACGGCAAGCTATTAGAAGGGTGGAACAGTGGACCTTAGAACATGGCCTTCGATTTTCTGCCGCAAAGACCTCTGTTGTCCACTTCTGTCGTCAACGTACTCTTCATCCATATCCTGAGCTTTAATTAGGAAATGTCGTTCTTCCTGTTGTGGATAGTTACCGATTTCTTAGGCTCCTTTTTGACCAGTAAATTATCGTGGGAGCCACATGTGCGACAGTTAACAGTGCAATGCACTAAGAAGCTTAATATCATGAAATTTCTTAGCAGCACTTCTTGGGGGGTTGACGGCACGGTGCTCCTACAATCCTATAGGGCACATATTTTATTTCGGCTAGACTGCAGCAGTGAAGCATATGGCTCAGCAAGACCAAGCGTTCTTCTGAAGCTAAACAGCATCCACCACGGCGGAGTTAGGTTGGCGACAGGAGCTTTTCGTACAAGCCCCATTGCCAGCCTGCTCGCTGAGTCTGGTGTGCCGCCTTTACACCTGAGGCGCCAGCAAATGCTTTCTTCATATGCTGCAAATTTGCGACAGATGCCACTTCATCCAAGCTAACCTTGCGTGTTCAACAATGGCAACCGTTTGCTGTACGCTGCTTGTCCTCGAGCGACGCGGCCGGTTGGGGTACGCTTGGATAGCAGTTACAGATTGTTCGACGTACCTACGGTTCCTAGCTTGTCAGACAACCAAGTGGGGTACCTCCGTGGGTCGTAGGACGACCTGAAATAATCCTGGATCTGCACACTGGCCAGAAGGAAAACACGAACCCTTCGATTTATCGGAGGCTCTTTCTGTCCGTTGTTGGCCGCTATTCAGGTTCAGTCGTCGTCTACACGGATGGTTCAAGTACAGAAACGAAGGTGGGCTGTGCGTTCGTTGTCGACAATGAGATGTTTCTTTTTGCTCTACCGGAAACCTTTAGTGTGTATACAGCAGAGCTCTATGCTATCTGTGAAGCTCTGCGGTACGCACTGTCCAATGGACTCCGACACTTTCTTCTGTGTACTGACACCTTGAGCTCGCTGCAGTCTATTGAAACTTGTTGCGCCTCGACACCCTCTGGTGCAGCGGATCCAGGTCCTGCTGGCCGGGTGTTCGGATTCCGGCACGAGAATCACGATTATGTGAGTCACAAGCCACATGGGTGTAGGGGGAAATGAATTAGCAGATCAGGCTGCCAAGGAGTCAGTGAACTGCTTCCGTTGCCTTTCAAGGTTCCAGCAAGTGATATTCGCACTCAGCTGAGACATCTAGTTATGTCCCATTGAGAGAGGGAGTGACAGGCATTCCACTTCCCAATAAGCTGAGAGCGATAAAAGGAACAACGAAGGTATGGAGGTCTTCCCTTCGTGCTTCTCGGCGGGAAGCCGTGGTATTATAGCGCCTTCGGATTGGCCACGGTATCTTGACGCACTCCTATCTACTGAAAGGAGAACCCCCTCCGGTGTGTACTTGCGGCGATCATCTTACCGTGGTACACATCCTTATGCAGTGTATGGACCTGGTCGATCTGCGCCGTAGTCTAAAACTCCCGCGTACCATCTCCCTCATCCACGAACCTGCTACACAGGCGTAGCAGGGGGAGAGGTGATACTCCTACGTGGCGCGTCCCAGGTGGCGGATAGGGGGGTTCTAACCGGCTTGCCGGCGGACTTGAGGGAAATAAAATACCTCTCGCGGACCAAACACACACCCCCTGTGGGTGGGGGAGGCAGACGAAGAATTCACCCACGGTATCCCCTGTTTGTCGTAAGAGGCGACTAAAAGGGGCGACCAAGGGATGATTGTCTTGGAACCATGAAACTACTATTGATTCGTACCAACCCGTGGGGAACACCATGGGTTGCCTGTACTTGCGAGTAGTACCACTATATTAGGTATGAAATAAGTTTGTGATTAGTAGCAGCTGGAGGGGGTTCTCCTGTGGGTTTCCAGTACCCGTGCGTCGTACCCATGTGAGCAACGCGTGTCTGGGTGTTGCCTGTGAGTTGTACCACTATATGAGCGACACCGTGGGTCTGCGTTGCCTGTGATTGGTACCCACTCTGTGAGGAACACCACGGGATGTGTGGTTAGTACACCTAGGTGAGGAACCTTATCGGTTTGCGTTGGCTATGAGTGGCGCCATTGTGTGAGAAACACCATAGGTCTGCGTTCCCTGTACGAAGTGCAAAACTTGTAAGTAGTACCTTCTTCTGTGGAACACCGCGAGTCTCTGCTACTTTTGATTAGTACCCTGACATGACAAATACAATGGATCTACTTTACTCGCAACATGTACCATTCTGTGGGGCCTTAGACGTGGATTTTGCACCCCTTTAGACATCAAGCATCCTTGTGCTTTATATGTGGTCACTTTGTCAGTAATACTATTATTTTCGATCTTTTTTAGTCTGATCCACTGTTTTTTGTTTGTTTGTTTGTTTGGTTGGTTGTTTTTTGTTGGGTTCATGTCCCTCAAATCATTCTTCATGACAATTTTTATTTTATTTTGGTCAGTGGATGTATTCGACCTTTTTTTTATTTCATTTCGTATGATTGGGGGCCGATGACCTCGCTGTTAGGCCCCTTAAAACAACAAGCATCATCATCAGCGTCTCTCAAAAAACAATTCATATCACCAAGGCAACCAGTATTAATTGTTAAACCAGGGAGGAACCAATCCCGTTAGTAGACCAACAATGGTAGGAAAAAATAGAGGAAAGTAAGCAACAAACCATCCCAAGATACACGTAAAAACGAAAAAAGAAAAATGAATGATATTAAAATAAAAGCATAAGAAAGAATTTAGAATAACCGGCACCGCACCAATAATCCATACTGGAACTCCCATGTATTACCCCACTTTTAAACCAAAGATTATTTCAAAACAGCAGTATCATCATTACCTGGTAATAATAATAATAATAATTGTTCCGGGGCTACTGTGGAACAGCAGAGGTGAATGAAGGTGCCGGGGTGAATGGGTCTAACTACCAAATCAAAGTTAATATACCACGAACCTGCTACGCAGGCGTAGCAGGGGGAGAGGTGATACTCCCACGTGGCGCATCCCAGGTGGCGGATAGGGGGGTCCTAACCGGCTTGCCGGCGGACTTGAAGGAAATAAAATACCTCTCGCGGACCAAACACACACCCCCTGTGGGTGGGGGAGGCTGACGAATAATACACCCACGGTATCTCCTGCCTGTCGTGAGAGGCGACTAAAAGGGGCGATCAAGGGATGATTGAATTAGAACCATGAAACTACTTTTGATTCGTACCATCACGCGGGGAACACCATGGGTTGCCTGTACTTGCGAGTTGTACCACTATATTCGGTACGAAATGGGTTTGTGTTTAGTAGTAGTCATGAGCGTGGCCTGGGGGTTTCCAGTACCCGTGCGTCGTACCTATGTGAGCACCACCGCGGGTCTGGGCGTAGCCTGTGAGTTGTACCACTATATGAGCGACACCGTGGGTCTGCGTTGCCTTTGATTAGTATCCACTCTGTGAGGAACACCACGGGGCCCGTAGGACCGGCATCCGTGCCTAGTACAGCTAGGTGAGGAAACTCATTGGTTTGCGTTGGCTATGAGTGGCGCCATTGTGTGAGAAACACCATAGGTCTGCGTTACCTGTACGAAGTACAATACTTGTGAGTAGTACCGTCTTGTGTGGAACACCGTGAGTTTCGCTACTTTTGATTAGTACCCCAACATGCCAGTACCATGGTTCTACTTTACTCGCGACATGTACCATTGTGTGGGGCCTTAGACATGGATTTTGCACCCCTTTCGACATAAAGCAAAATCGTGCTTTATGAGTGGTCCCTTGGTCAGTAATCAATTATGTATGATCTTTGAGTCTGATCCACTGTATTTTGGTTGTTTGTATCTTTTTTTTTTTTTTTTTTTTTTTTTTTTTTGCGGGGTTCACGTCCATCCATTCATTCTTCATGACGACATTATAATTTTCTTGGTCAGTGGATGAATTTGTCATTAAAACTTTAACAAGGTTATATTTTCTAAGTTTTAACAAACAAGAATAACAAACTTTAACAACAATAACAACGGTATGCCAATTTAGAACCAAGACTTATAAGGATCCAAGCAAGCCCTAATTTTACAATTCTGAGCTGCTAGTTCAACCAAGCAACAATTTGTTCAAAAGGGCAGAAAACCCCTAATACGTGGAACACTTGCTCACAATTAGAATATCAAGCCTCTCTCAGGCACTTTTACAACACATGAAAAGAGCTGACCCGCTCTCACTTTTCCACGCCTATTCAAGGCAACACCAAAAATGCCTTATACTTTCTGGCCTTCCATGGCCTAGCTTACAAATAGAAACAGAGGGATCGTGTACCCAACCTACAGGGCCTTCGAGTAAAAGGACTAACCGTTAAATAAATGGCCCAAACAAAAGGAAGGAAGCGGATACTTGCACTCCTCTATGTAGCTTCTTAAAACCTAAAAGGCACTAGGCCGATGAAACAGGGGCTATTCCCAAACTATGGGGGTGACTCGTATAAGAATTGTTTAAGACATTAAGGCAGAGAAGAAAATCAGTTACCAAAACGTAGTCACCTCAAACCAACACGAAGGGGTGCTCGAGAGGGTAAAGCACTCTCTATCCCCGATTTACAATTAAAGATATTTACATAAGCCGGCAGAAATTTACATTACAGTAAGGTAGGTTACATGGCAAAAGTTTCGGACCTTTCCCGCGGGTTAAACTGCTGAGCTAGCAAGGAAAAAAGGATGTTAAATGGCCATTACCTTACTGAAGACCTGCTGCCTGATGAAAGAGGCGCCTCCCGCCCCCTGCTTTACAACCACACACTTAGTTAGACGTAGATTAAGTGGCCACGAGACGTAGGCAGTTTATAAACCCTCGGGGGAAGGTTCGAGACCTTTCATGAATAATCAAGCCACACCCTCTTACTTTATTGGTCAATCTTGAAGGTACACTCAAAGTCGAAGAAGAAATACATGATTGGCTGAAAATTAATTACAGAAATTCTTGATTTGCTAACTTCAAAACTGGCGGAAGAAAAGGCTAAATATTGCCAACCCACAAAAGAATGACCGAAATTTAGTAAAGTACAAAATTTCTTCAAAAAAGGTTCCTTCACTTCGCAGCAGGGTACATGATCATAGTTTTTCGGCAGTGACATCTATGAGAGAATGTCCAAACTTCTTGATAAATAGTAAACAAAGCAAGTCGAAGTTCACACAGTGACATCTTCAGAGGAAAGGTTTAAGTAGATCCTGTTTAAGCCCTTTATGTCCAGAACTTTTTTATTTACTATTTTGACAATTTTTACAAATTTGACTACTTGGTTAAGAATAAACATAAATAACTCAAAATTACACAGTAATAAAACTCTATATGTTCAAGATTACATGTTGCGAAAACACAACACTGGGCAGATCCAGAACCTCAATGAAGTCCATGTATGGAATATGAAATTTACCGTTTAGATGCAATCTACTATTAGTAAAACTGACATTTTCAGTGTAATTGATAAAAAAATGTCTGTGTGAAGATTTTTCCCAAACATGTATATTCACGAATAACGAGGGGTGTAGAAGCAAAACTCACATTGTCCACTTTTCACGATTTTTGGTAAAGCTGAAAAAACTCTCAAATGTGCACACCTGGACGAATATTGCTATATACGTTTCTTTTTATATCTTGAATGTGATAATAAATGACGGACAGCATATTTTCTTGTGGAATGTGAACGTGAAGGCGGCAAATTACATTTTAAGTTTGGAGAATGTGAGTTTTGCTCAACGTTTTTGGATAATGTGAGTTATGCATCACAAGGCTGTGGATAATGTAAGTTTTGGTACAAACATTATGTTCAGTAGGCTATACGAAGCAAAGAAACAGGATTCAAACAGTGAGCAGAAGCAAATAAGTAAAAGAAAACCGGACACTTGGAGGAGAATAATAATAAAAACACAGTTTATTAAACAGTAATGCATAATTTGGGAAACTTTGTCTTTATGAAAATAGAATCTCTCATGAAACCTGCGAAGGTCTTGAGCTCCAATTGTACGACATAAGAAGGCCCCCTGACTGTGATTGCATTGTGGAAACTTTGGTAGGTAACCTCTTTGAAGAATATATGGAAGAAAACAAATTCAAAACATGTAAATCCGAAAAGTTGGAATAGTGAAACCTTCTCTTCATCTCATTCGTTTAGCCTTGTTTCTTTTCCAGTTAGATTGATCTCTACACCTCTTCCGACCTCTTTCCTGTGGAGAACGTTTCACACTTTCTTCCATTTATAACCCTTATTTTGGGGAACTATTTATCTTAATTCAGTAACTGATGTACTGCTGAAGCCTTCACCTAACAATATGACATAACCTGTAATCTAATGTAAACATGGGATACCCATAATGCACTCGGAAACAAGTGTATAATAGCAACATGATTGGTGTAACCGGAGAGTGTGACTTTTGCTTAATGCTGCGCAGTGGATAATGTGAGTTTTGCAACTAACCCTGAATTTCATAATGTTTTTATACAAGTAAAATGTTAGTTTCGCTACAAGTTTTTCATTGGAAATGATGCCCATTAAGGTAGAGAACATGCCTTCACACAGAACTCAATATTTAAAAAAATGGAGAATGTGAGTTTTGCTTCTACAGCTAATACAAACAATACCAAAAATTTGCTGGAAGGAAGTGTCATTTTTTACTGTCCCTTCCGGAAGTGAAACTCTCTGAAACATTTATTGTGAAGAGCTACTCTGCATTTCACACATCGATGTTAGTAGTTGACTTGCAAAAGGCACACCGCGTTCTCTTGCACTGAGTTTCAGGTAAGTATCCAATGTTATCGAAACGAAGTTCAGTCGACACTCTAGCACCGGTAGGAGTAGTAACTGGACCATGTCTCACTCTGGGCGTTCAATGCGTGTGTAGTAATGTTAATGATATGCAACATCGAAATTCTAGGAGATCCGTAGAGCTAACTCCAGTAAATTTCGTTGAAATCCTGTGAAAAATCCAGGCATTCTGGATTGACACATCAATACCCCCAAAGAAGTATGGGCCACCACCACTTCCTTGAGCGTATGTTTACTCTGTAAGTACTAACGTTTTGGTCCATTCTGCCAGTTCCACTCATGTTCTCGTTGTATGGTTTTATTAGTAAAGGCTGAGGAATCGAGATTTTCTTCTTTTCACTGAAGGAATATCTGATTGCTGTTCCTACTGGATAACCACCATCACAGTTCGATACCAGAGTTACAACAGAATTGTCATTCCATCTGCACACAAGTAGTTTCTGGCTGTTACAGCTCATGTCAAACGTTCCCCGTTCTTCTTTCTTCATAACAGAGATATATTTTAGAAGACACTTGTCAGTTCTGTTACTTCTAATAGTTCCTGTGAAACCAATGCCAAGTTGTGTGAATTATTCAACTACTTTTAGGCTGATGAAGTAATTGTCAGCAAACATATGATGTGGCAGTACTTTCCCGGCTATGTCCATTGGAAGACTTTCGGTGAATTTTAGAAGTACACTACTACCTAAACCGAACTTTTCCTTTCAACATTTTTCAGGCCCTTTTGCTCCTTGGTATATATCAAAATCAATCGGTTACCCTAGAGGTTGATTGAGGCAGCGAACTTTATACCCAAAGCGGATGGGTTTGCCTTTTATATGCTGCATCAATCCGTAGCGCCCGTAATACGGAATCATGGCTTCATCACAGCTAGATTGATTTTGACAAATGGTGTACTATAGAAACGAGTTTCGAAGTGAATCTAGGTATGGCCTGAGTTTTGATATTTTGTTCCTCGTGTCTATAGACGTATTGTCATTCAAATGGAGATAACGCATAACCTCCTCAAAACAATTTCGCCTCCTAGAATTAATCACAGCCTCGTTTCTTGTGTCGGGCCGTTCATCCCAATACATCCTCCTTCGAGGTACAGGTATATAACCACTCAGAATTAAAATACCAAAACACACTTTGAGTTCCTCAATTGAAAGCTGAAAGTTTGTCTTTCCCTTCTGAACAGCATACGTCACACTTTCCTTTACAATAATGTCAAGAAGTTTATCTTCCCGCTCACGGCACTAGAATTACTGTACGATAATTTGAGCACACTCTCTTTGCACTCATCACCTATAAGAACGGCCTCATCTGCACATCTAAGAACAGTTTCAGTCTCTGCAGCTAGCTGTCTTCCAGTAAGATTACCGCATGTCCCACAAAAGTCTTCGTCACCGCTATCTTCGTCGGTATCTTCATTTACATCAGGTGGAGCAATGAACATATCAATGCTATGAGCCTTGTGAGCATCTTCATTTTCTTCCAATAGGGAGAAAATTTCATGGACACTGAAGTTTCTGTAAAATAAAAGAAATATATACTGTAGTTTTGAATAGGTATCGTATCTGCCCAGTGTTGCGAAAACGCAACGCTCGTGTTCTAAGCTAATTTGTGAGGAGAATATAAATACAAATCTCACAAGCTGTATACTTGTTAACTTAAGTTTTGTTATTCACTATTTGTGAACTTCAACGAATTACGTACATTTATAAGGTGATAACTTACCGTTTTTGTAACAGCGCGCGCTTACTACCTTCCATTTCCATAGACACAAGTTTACAACAGTCCACTGCCACTTCGATTGTTAGACTGGATTCTCAATCCACTGCCTGTGAAGTTGATTCGACATTCAAATTGTAGTTGGAACTGATAGATCCTGTTGTTCTTTATTATAATACTAGCTACATGCTGTTAAACGGACGGAAGACAAATGTTGTGAAAACGCAACACTGGGCATAAATGGGTTAAGTTCAGTGTTTCTCCAGTAGAGGAGTTCCAATTGGCGCAAGATTTAAACGTGCGGCGTAGAGATGTACCTCCTGGCACAATAATAATAAAAATTTCCCATTCCTTACTTTTCTTTACAATTTCGCCAAGTAACATTTAAATTCCATATCGTGAAAGATTACACACTTGGTGCATAAATAAACCAAACTAATACATTTTCAACCCACATTTTTTTTTTGTTTGATAAGGTTCTTTAAATTTTACATAAGAAAGGTAAGGTAAGGGTTATTCTGCCCGAAGGCAGGTCCGAACCTCCGCAGAGGTGTTCCTGAGCCGGAGGTTACGTGCGGTAGGGTGGCCAGTTCCTTTCCGCTCCTCCATTCCCTTACCCCCCACCAACAGCGCGTGGCAACCACTTGTGTCTAGCGCCTGACAATGTGAAGCCACTCGGCTGCGCTCGGGTGAGATTTGTCGGCTATACTCGGCCATACTCGGGTGAGATCTGTCGACTTACTCGGCCGTGCTCGGGTGACATCAGTCGGCTATGTTCTACTGGTGCACATTAAGATATTTATGGAATATCAGTGTCCAAATATTAGGCAATACCCTCATTACAATTACTAGTATATTTGTTATGGACTTTGTAATATTGAACTTTCCGATAGCAATGGGACACCAGTATTCTAATGTTACTATAATATGATAGAAGCTTGAGACATGTTTCGGGATAAGAGATGTCGACAGAGATGTACTGGGCGTTGAAGTCAAGCTGGCTAACAAACTGCTGTGTATTCTATTCCAGGGATTGCCAACAGTTTATAGAATAGTCTCCCTGTTTCGTTATATTTCACTTATTCGCTAACTGGAAAGTAGGTGGCAAAATTTACATTAGATGCCATTGAAGCAGTCAAAGAACATGGTTTTCAAGTTTTTACGAGTTAACTTTACTTCGCACCGACACAGATAGGTCTAATGGTGACGATGAGATAGAAAAGGGCTAGAAGTGGGAAGAAAGCGGTCGTGCACTTAATTTTGGTACATCCCCAACATTTGCTTGGTATGAAAATGGGAAAGCACGGTAAATCATCTTCAGGGCTGCCGACAGTGGGGTTCTAACCACTATCTCCCGAATACAAGCTCACTGCTGCGCGCCCTTAACCGCACGGCCAACTCGCTCGGTGGTTTTCAAGTTCGAATAGTAACCGATAATTACCAGGTTAATATTTCAATGAAACACTATGTGGGGGACGTGGTACTTTTGAAGCATGAAATAATACATCCATCCGATAATGGAAGGTCACTATTCCTTTGTTATGACTTTAGTCATCTTTTGTATCGCTTCTGAGAATTGTCTCTGATTTTCTTATTGCAGCTCTGCATTACCTTCCTCGAAATGAATTACTAAACTGCTCCAGTCTCATAAAAGAGAAATTCACGAGAGAAATATAATGTGACACTTGAAATGATGGGCTTCCACAGTTCTTTTTAGAAATATTTTTAAAGCCACTTTTAATTAACACTGTCACAAATTATTTACAGAAGTGCGAGCGATTTATAAAATTCAATAGAAACCTCTCAAGAGGAAGATTTTAAAACTTCAGTGAAATCTATGAAACATACGCAGCGTTAATGTGGTAACTTTTTATTCATATAAACTCCCAAAAACCTTGGCATACTGGAGTTGCATGGTTGATTTAAGAAGGTAGTGTTGAAATTAAAATTTGTAAATATCGGTGTGAGCTATGATGGGATTTAAGATTAAAATACTTAATTTCTACGAACTGTGCGCATTTAAAAGTTGAGGAAGTAGGGCAATGTAGGGAGCTTAACTGCAAACGTGGTGGGTGATTGTCGAACAATTAGCTTGCCGACACGGCCGACTTGATGCGTCGCTCTAGGGCGCAGCGAGGTATCCAGTCGGCCGTGTTGCCGATTACCATCAGCTGCTTATCTGCCGGCCATATTGTATTTCATAGGTGACGGACCGAACTTAGCCGAGTTACTCCGAGTGGCTGCACATTGTCAGGCGCTAGACATAAGTGTGGCAACCCATCCAACTCCTGACCACGCCCAATGTTCAACACGGCTACGGCCGTTGGCTTACATAAGAAAGGTCCTCATAATTTTACGGCACACATCACTTATTTTGGTGATTAAAGAGTTTCTTCGAAGAAATCACAGAAGTAGTTCACCGCCGATGAAAATAGTAATGTAAATAAGAAAGTTGACTTACAGTTTGGTTGCTCCAGCAGTAGAAGGGTTTCAAACACGGCCAGGCCATGTTTAGCTTACCAGACGAAGATCACAATTGCAGGAAAACAACAAATCTTACACTACGAGGATGAAAAAGAAGAATCTTCTGAGGGTGTGGGAACACAACCCTGCATCACTTAATGCTGTTATCCGAAATCCATGCCGCTACTCCGATACATAGCTTGGAAGCAGATACACAAACGGCTTCTCTCCATGATGGGACCACAGCGAATGCAAGGCTTCGCTTCCCTTGCTCTCTGGAGTCAGAGTCTATTCCAAAATGGCCGACACAAAGCGCTGATTGGCCGGAGCGTTGCCTACGAGATACACCAACACCTCCTAGATATTTAAGGCCTCACAACTGTTCTGGGAATATACTGTGACGTCAAAATCGGGAGGCAAGCTTGAACCTTTTCAGTAATAACACAGCAATGAGTTTGGCCATGTAACGCTGAAATTAGAAGAGTTTTAATTCGTTTAATGGTGCCAATTGTTAATACCGTTGTACGTAATGGTACTGATGTGTTGCGTACTCAACTTTAAGGAGAATTCCGGCAGTGATAACGAAGTGCATGCATTAAGTTTACGAAAGACGAGGTTATGCGGCAGATATGTTTACGTGCAATTCCAAGACAAGACTACAGATTTACTAATAACTCAATGGTGAGTAACTATTATTATTACATTCTCACACAATCATAATGAGTATAGGCCTTTGACGTATTTAACTACACGCAACAGCTGGTGATATGTAGGCATATTTACTCTTTAATGATATAAGGTTATGTTAGATCACAATCATGGGATACATTATTTCAACGGTATTATTATTATTATTATTATTATTATTATTATTATTATTATTATTATTATTATACGCATTAAAACATACCACCTACAGGAGCTGCTGGTGTAGGCCGATTCACTCTGTAAATGCACGAATTTCGCTCACGGTGATACATTATTTTACAGGTATGCCACAGACATTTCAAAGTCGGTGATATTTTATGGGAAGTAACTGGTACTGATCCTGCCAGAATGTGACTATAAATATGATGGGCAGTTGGAAAAGATATAAGCCACTTCTGTCTCTGACAATCATGGTCTTGGAAGAGGAGTAGTTAAAAGAACCAGGCAAAAATGTAGAATAGAAAGGAGCAATAAACAGAGCCATTGAAGATAGTATATATCTCATACACAGAATTTCAACACAGCTGAAAAGTACAATAAACACGTTGTTACCTGATGGTTGTTGTACTGTGATGAAGGGAACGTAAGTAATTTTTCTGTACGTCGATACATCAAGGCAACCATGCTGCATGGCATATGTAATCATCTTATAAGACATGGCCTTTATTCTAAACGGGTTTTATTAAAGTAAAAATATTTCTAATGTATATGTGGACAAAATTACTAATATAAATGCGGTATATTCTTTAGTTACAAAACATCATAGCTGCATCACAAGGAATGAGTGCAACAATGTGTAGAAAGATTCAATAAATAAGTTAATTCTAGTCCTAGTTGGTGAATTGGACACCGAGGATGATGTCCCCACAGTTAATTTAATAGCCACAGTTAAAACATTTCTTAGTTCATAAAGGAGTATGTGCATGATTTTCTTGTTATTTGTTCAACCTTCTGTCTGATATCTCCTCATGTTTACAAATTTATGGCCGACCCCGTGGTGAGGGGATATAATGCCTGCCTCTTACCCCGAGGCCCCGGTTCGATTCCAGGCCAAGTCAGGGATTTTTACCTAGATCTGAGGGCTGGTTTGAGGTCCACTCAGCCTGCGTGTTTACATTTGCGAGCTATCTGACGGTGAGATAGCGGCCCAGGTCTAGGAAGCCAAGAATAACGGCTGAAAGGATTCGTCATGCGGAACCCAAGACACCTCGTAATCTGCAGGCCTTCGGGCTGAGCAGGATCAAGGCCAAGCCCTTCAGGGCTGTTGCGCCGTGCGATTTTTACAAATTTATGAGACAGTAGCAATTTAATGTTGCCACAATATGTCAATACTTTTAAAAGAGTAGGCTCCAGTCCGAATGGTAGTCCAATATTAGGTTAGAAACTTACATACTTTCTGGAATACATAAAGGTTTCGAACAGAATTACAAACTAGTAACATCGATGGTAGGTGAAATTCTCATTAAACCATACATGAACTTCAAGAGAGGAAACATTGTAGGCTCATGTGCAAATACTGCCAGTGATGCTACATCAGCTTAGATGTTAGGCCTATGCTAATATTATACGTGCTAGTTTTCTTTTAAGATCACGTAATACCTATTTAAATTGAAATATGTTTGTAACATTCTGTTGTGATGTTAGCAATTCGGCCTAAGTGAGTTAACATTGCAAAATGCTGTCGTGTTTTACAACTGTCTGCTGTTTATCTTTAATGGCAGAGTCACTAAAATACGGTAATAACGACAGTATAATTCAATATCCTTCAAATTTGAAACGCTATTTGTTAGTAAATAAATTATTCCATTGGCAAAAAATATTAAATTCATGTCTGTGTTTAACTATGTTCCGCGTTTCTCTGCATTGCCATCGCCTCCGTAGCGTGACGTCACTACGCTGTTGTTAGGCCTTATTATCTAGGAGGTGTTGGATACACAAGGCCTGGAAATGCAGCACTCTAAACTTGTCCTCGAGATGCTTCCGACAAGCGCCCCTGGAGTTCTCTTCAATATTCTGTCACGCCCGCTCATTGCAACACGTTGGTTTGCGAAAAACTATAAAATTTTACTAAAACTATTAATTTCAGAGGACACCATACAGATATAAGATAGCCTCTAGAGACCCAAGGTCAAATTTGTTTCGTGAAATATGATTCTCTGAATTAATTTTACTCTTTCAGACTTGAAAATGGTACTTTCACTAAAAAAATTTTTTTTAGGGTTTCCATAGTGGCAGGAGGGGATGTATTATATATGATACAGTGCGTCTGTATCAAGAACAAACATTTACTGTAAGAAAATTTATTTACATGATAATACAGGTTAAAATAAGCTCTTTCATAGCCTTGTACTTGTTAGAACTATTAGACATTGAAAGAATGAATTTTAGAGTTGCTTTTCTATACCCATCCAACAGGCAACTACCTCTTGTGGTATGGAAATCACGGAAGCAGTTCCTTTGGGAAGTGAAACATAGAAACACGTTACAATCTATGCATCTGACATATGTTAGTGCAGATCATCCGGGAGCTCTACACGTTGATCTTGACTTCTGTTGAGTCATCATTTCTGGTAAATGCATGCCATTTCTTGATCGTTTTGCCAATGGTGGAAGTGGCTGGGTTGGGGTTCGTTTCCTTTGTTCTTCTGCCACGAACCTGCTACGCCTGCGTAGAGGTGATACTCCCACGTGGCGCGTCCCAGGTGGCGGATAGGGGGGTCCTAACCGGCTTGCCGGCGGACTTGAGGAAAATAAAATACCTCTCGCGGACCAAACACACTACCCCCTGCGGGTGGGGGACGCACATGTAGAATACACCCGCGGTATCGCCTGCCTGTCGTAAGAGGCGACCAAGGGCTGACTGAATTAGAACCATGAAACTAATTTTGAATCGTACCATCACGCGGGGAACACCATAGGTTGCCTGTACTTGCGAGTAGTACCACTAAATTCGGTACGAAATAGGTTTGTGATTAGTAGCAGTAAAAGCCTGGCCTGGTGGATTCCAGTACCCGTGCGTCGTACCCATGTGTGCAACACCGCGGGTCTGGGCGTAGCCTGTGAGTTGTACCATTATATGAGCAGCACCGTGGGTCTGCGTTGACTGTGATTAGTACCCACTATGTGAGGAACACCACGGGAATACCGGCTCCCGTGTTTAGTACACCTAGGTGGGGAATCTTCTCGGTTTGCGTTGACTCTGAGTTGGGCCATTGTGTGAGACACACCATAGGTCTGCGTTACTTGTACGTATTGCAATACTTGTGAGCAGTACCATCTTTTGTGGAACACCGTGAGTCTTCGCTACTTCTGATTAATACCCCAACATGACACATACCATGGTTCTATTTTACTCGCGACATGTGCCATTTTGTGGGGCCTTAGACGTGGATTTTGCACCCCCTTTAGACACCAAGCATCATTGTGCTTTATAAGTGGTTCCTTGGTCGGTAATAATGTTATTTTCGATCTGTATTGATTCCGATCCACTGGTTTTTGTTTGTTTGTTTTGTGTTTTGTTGAGTTCCTGTCCATCCATTTATTCTTCAGTGCCATATTTTATTTTTATTTGGTCAGTGGATGCCTTTGCAATTTTTGTTCTTTCATTTCGTACCATTAGCGGCCGATGACCTTCGATGTTAGGCCCCTTAAAACAAGCAGCATCATTTGTTCTTCTGCTAATTCGTTATCTTCGTCTTCACTTTCATTTTATACACTTTTCCTAGTGACATGAGAGTAGATGAGATGCTCTGCAATACATAGCTTGAATGAGAAATAGGTTAGAATGTCTTTCCTTAGCCACTTATTTTGCATAGCAGCCTTTCCATACTCGACCCAAGCGGCTGCGAACACAAAATCGAAAAAATGGTGGATTGTTCTAATTGTCCACTTATTAGTCCTGTTTCTCATAGCATACCTGCTGAGGATTCTATCCAAGAGATCAACACCTCCCACGATGTTGTACATTTTGACTAGGAATGGTCGAGGAATACGTATGTACTGATCATCTTTCTTTGACCAACGCCTGCAGTCTTCAATGGCAGCAACACCGTAGTATGTTGAAATTAATTTACTTTAACCATCTTTTCATCTGCTCTTACAACTTGGTCACTTCCACCTCTCCCTTCGCGCCTCATATCACCATCCCGTTTCAGTGTCACAGATTTTGGAATCCTGTTTACCATGATTGTACCACAAGCTAAAATGGACCTGTGGGTAAACAATGCATCAAAGAGAGTCACAGATAATAAATATCTGTCCATAAAAATGGTTGAACCAGAAGGAAGAGCCCAAGAGTTTAAGTACAACCCTTCATCCAATGTCGATTTTCTCTGGGAGAGGAACCTTTTCCGACACAATTTCCCTTCCACCTCCTTCGTACAAGGTAAAATCTAAGGGAAGGCCACTGGTACTTGTCATAACAACGTTTTTAACCCAACAGGTTGGGGTTTTCCTTTCACATACTGTTTCATCTTCACTTGGCCATGAAAGGGGCATGATGAGATGGCCCCAGAAACCTGAAAAGAAAAACAAACCATAAAATTAGTAACAAGATACTTTTTACTGTTTGAACTACAACACACAATGAGATAATATGTGGAAATTGGCTTTTATCTGGGTTGATTATTTATTAAATGGACCAGTTGACAAAATTACTCACTCTGTTTTGTGGCGCCATAGCTGAGTAGGATCCCTTCTGGCAGAAACGTCACCATTGGAAACTGTTCCATCATTACCATCATCATCATCATCATCATCATCATCATCATCATCATCATCATCATCATCAGAAGCTCCTTCTTCCAGAACGCCAGTACTAACTGCTGGAGCCTGAATATCAGCCTCAACATCCCCATCTTCATTTTCAATATCTGAATTGCTTGGATCTACGCCATCCAACATCTCAAAAATCTCTTCACCATCCAGCCCTAACAAAAGAAATTGGAAGATCATGTGTAACATAACCTTAAAATATCGATATATTTTTATTTTTAATACGTCTGTATGGGCTTACATATTTGATATGTATTTACCTCACCGTTCTATTGCATTAAAGCCAAAAACATGACGATTCCGAGAATAAAAATCTAAATTCTAAATCACAGACAACCCACGAGAAAACTGCTTGAAAAGTAGTTATAGAAACCCAATGTATCATATATGATACATAAGATATATCTTGGTGTTACACATTGAAATTTTATTGAAAAATTTGTTGCTATGATAAACATATGATCTCCAGACTTGGAGCACAATTCGCAAACAATCTTATGTTATAAAGTATGTAATAACGTAACTTACTGTGTTTATTATGCAGCATTGTTGTTATGGTTCAATCTCCACCTGATTACAACCTCCCCTGCCATCTACCGGGACAGCGAGCAATGAAAAACAAGCGACGGTTGAATAGCGTAGAGTGTAACGAATGTGATACAATGGGTGCAACCTTCCCAACATGCATACGAAGTGCCAGAGAAAATAAATTCCCAGTGTATCATATATGATACAAGGGGTCGCTAGAGGATAAAAAATAGACTAAGAGCAATTGTATGACTTATTTTCTGGAACGTGATGATGATGATGATGCTTGTTGTTTTAAGGGGCCTAACATCAAAGGTCATCGGCCCCTAATGGTACGAAATGAAAGAACAAAAATTGCAAAGGCATCCACTGACCAAATAAAAATAAAATATGGCATGAAGAATGAATGGATGGACAGGAACTCAACAAAACACAAAACAAACAAACAAAAACCAGTGGATCGGACTCAATACAGATCGAAAATAACATTATTACCGACCAAGGAACCACTTATAAAGCACAATATGCTTGGTGTCTAAAGGGGGTGCAAAATCCGCGTCTAAGGCCCCACAGAATGGTACATGTCGCGAGTAAAATAGAACCATGGTATGTGTCATGTTGGGGTATTAATCAGAAGTAGCGAAGACTCACGGTGTTCCACAAAAGATGGTACTACTCACAAGTATTGCAATACGTACAAGTAACGCAGACCTATGGTGTAACTCACACAATGGCGCAACTCATAGTCAACGCAAACCGAGAAGGTTCCCCACCTAGGTGTACTAAACACGGGCGCCGGTATTCCCGTCGTGTTCCTCACATAGTGGGTACTAATCACAGTCAACGCAGACCCACGGTGCTGCTCATATAGTGGTACAACTTACAGGCTACGCCCAGACCCGCGGTGTTGCACACATGGGTACGACGCACGGGTACTGGAATCCACCAGGCCAGGCTTTTGCTGCTACTAATCACAAACCTATTTCGTACCGAATTTAGTGGTACTACTCGCAAGTACAGGCAACCTATGGTGTTCCCCGTGTGATGGTACGATTCAAAATTAGTTTCATGGTTCTAATTCAGTCAGCCCTTGGTCGCCTCTTACGACAGGCAGGGGATACCGTGGGTGTATTCTACATGTGCGTCCCCCACCCGCAGGGGGTAGTGTGTTTGGTCCGCGAGAGGTATTTCATTTCCGTCAAGTCCGCCGGCAAGCCGGTTAGGACCCCCCTATCCGCCACCTGGAACGCGCCACGTGGGAGTATCACCTCTCCCCCTGCTACGCCTGCGTAGCAGGTTCGTGGTTTCTGGAACGTAGGCCTTTGTCTCACACTATGTTAAGACGAAATAAGTAATTCACGAAAACTTCGTGATCAATTAAACAAATAGGCTACATATCAGCAGCATTAATGTTCAAATGATCACAAGGAACGATTCATTTAATCTCATAGAATATTATCTATAATGTATGACGTACCGACACATAAGATTAGCTTACCTGAGATGCACGAAGTTATCACAATTTCAGCACTTTGCGGTTCAGGGGTTTCCTTCTGAAATTCTTGAACGCATCATCCTGATCAGAAATTTCCTTCGCCTGATTGTCCAGAATTGGTTTTAGAAACTTTGTCAGTATTATTTTACCTAGTCTTTCCTGATCACAACAACTAGTACAGTTAAAGCATTGCAAGAACTTTGACACAACATAGACAATTAGTTTCTTTACGAGATTTGTTTTTCCCGAGTAACATAAAGCAGAACATGTGAACTTTAAAATGTTTCTTAGGAAATACACGAACTTTCTTTATGGATACCGTAGGGCACCCCAATCTTGCATTCTTATTAAGTGCGCTAGAGGACTATCACTGGTGACTGATGATAGTCCTTGTAGGCAGGTTTCACAGTGTGTCTGCTCCTCAGCCACTCTCACTCTCAAGATATATCATTATCTGAATCAGAAATTCTACTAAATTTTTGATGGTACGTCATTTCTGGGAGATGGATCCTTCCTGCGCTTGTTACTTTTCTGTTTATGAACAGGGTACACACTAAAAACAGAAGGAACTTTGTTGGGAAGAATTCGCTTGATTGATGTGCTTACACTAAAATCTGACGTATTAAAATGCAAGCTACACACTCGAGAAGAATTGTTAGGTACCCAAAGAGATCCTACTTTATCACCTTGCCTGGAAATAGCTTGCCTCCACTTCTCTCTTAAACCGCGCTCCGAAGGGAAACTATGAAACGTCACATTTTCTTGCTTTTTAGCAGTATCGGAAGTACAAAGAGGTACACAACAGTTCACCATCTTCTCAACCTCACATACACACACCGACAGAAAAAATACTGACAATAAATTGCACAAAATCAACACAACATCACTATAGTCCGCACATCACAATGTTAAAAGTCCGCCAAGAACAGAACGGAAACCCGACATCTAGCGGCCAAGCCATGAACACGGTCGGGCCGCTTTTTCAGCGGCAAATTGCTTCCTATTTCCCGGCCTTGTGTATCTCGTAGCTTAACCTACAAGGAATACAAAGCCTGTTCACTCGCAGTGTTCTCTTCAGAAACAGTGTCCGCCTGGCAGTGCGCGTCTTGACCACTGCAGCGCTAGTATACCACCGCACATCAGCACTCAATAGCATTGCTAACGGGAGTTAAAACCTGCACAAATTTACCTCTGCACTATACTTCCTGTATATTATATACGTTAGTGAGCAGAATGAAGTAGAAAATAATAAATGTTCACCTTTTACCCCTAGGAGTTCAATTCAGCTGGGGATTTTCATTTCAGATAACACACATAACTGTCGAAATGTGTGTCATTTAAGAGGGTATAAGGTCTGCACTAGATATTTTTACTACCGCACTGTAGATTTTCAGTGAAAAGGAACGACTTTAACCATTTTTATTGATATTTTCTTCTCATAAATTGATTTTCTTCTCGAGAATTATTCTCGGCGATACTCATCTGTCATGCCATTAGCGTAGTTAGTGACAGAGGGGCGCAGAAACTTCTGCAGTATTATTCCGTTTAGTTCCTCAGGATAATTACTTTTCCCACACTGTAGAACAGGATTTTTAGCAACACGTGGCAACAGTATTTCGGTTAATGTTTGTGCTATTTTTGGACTGCACAGTATTACCGATAACATTTCGTCCCTTACTTGCCCCAGTTTCATCAGCAGTGAAACAAAACAAAACTTGGCTTTGGATACCTGAGATGTGAGACCACCTCTGTCTTTGATTTTTATTAATGACTTTAGTTGAGATGGACTCTGGATATTACTAATTTTATCAATACACTATTGACGTGGCATGTGGTCTTCGACAACTCTTACCAAATACCCTCCAATATATGCCATTGCAGCACTCGACGGACCGTTCACTAGGGTTCCATAACTTATCTTTGGTACCACCTACACAACAGAATAAGGAAATTATTATCATAAGAACAGGAGCAATAATAATAAGTAATTTAATTTTTGCCGTCACATGGTCTGCGTATTTGCTGTACCATACCTTGTCTGCTTATTGCTGTAATCCATAACTCCCCAGTTGACTCTTGGCAAGGAAATTCATGGAAACTACTTCCAGGAATTTTATTTCTAGAGCTTTGTTTACAAACCAGTACGCAGCAGTACACCAGTGTAATATAATTGACGTATTTTAACATTACCGTTTTCCCGTTTTGTCAGTGTGTGAGTTAAGCCCAAAGTATCAGGTTCCAAATCATCCTCAATTTACAAGAGTTTACCCATTTCACATCTGATGGTAAAATTATATTCTGTGACGTTTGCAGCAAAGAGGTGAGTGAAACTTGTTTTATATTCCCCGTAACGAATTATAATGAATTTAGCAAAATCAACATGGTATTTTCGATAATGCATATTAAGATAAGTAAAACTGCAGCTGCCTAAAAATATTGTAGAGCGTATTTGAGAGGCTGTTTTAGGCAGCTAAAATAACATTTCAGCACCAAAAAATCCGAGGTCTTGTAATCACTATATCAAGTTCCTGTGGTGGTTGGAGGTGTAGTGTGTTGTCTGAATATGAAAGGAAAAGCGTTGGAACAAGCACAAACACCAGTCCCCGAGCCAGAAGAATTAAGTAGACGTGATTATAATCACCAATTCGGCCGGCAATCGAATCCGGGGACTTCTGAATCGAAGGCCTCAACACTGACGATTCAGCCAAGGATTCGGACAAAACAAAATCATTATTGAGTTTCATTATTTCAACCAGTAATAACATTCAACTTTCGTAGTAAAGGTCACCAGTAAGCATACAACGTGTAGAAATACCGCCAACCGAGGTGTTCATGTGAGGTTGAATTGCAGCGCCTCTAGCGGCAAATATAGCATCCATAGGGCGGACAGCTATGAGTGGCTATTGGGCAGGCTTTGTATTCTTTGTCGGCTAAGCTCGTAGGCAACGGCCGGAGCAAGACCAAGGCCGGGAGGCAGCAGATAGTTCCCACTCTCCCGAGAGGTGGCAGAAACAATCGGAGCTTACACGCGCTCGCAGAAGAAAACATCACAAATAATTGTGAGAACACAGTTTAAGCTGTAGAAAAATAATGACACGGATTTCTATGCCGTAACAGGCTATCCCAAAACGTAGGTGGAGAGGAGACTAATACGAAACCTCGGTTTCAGCCCTTGCTGATGCAAACTATAAATTTATATATGGAGACATTGCAACAAATGGTCGAATAGGTGACAGTGGAGTATTTGCCAAAAGTGCTCTTCGGCGCTGTCTGATTGATAGGGACATTTTGAAAATACCAGGTGAAAAGCAGTTGCCGAACTCTAATATTTCAGTACCATATGTAATACTCGCTGATGACGCTTTCCCGCTCAGTTACAACGTCATGAAGCCTTATCCTTTAGCAAATATAACAAAAGAGGAAAAAGTATTCAATTATCGATTGTCTCGAGGAAGAAGAATGATTGAGAGCTCATTTGGCATTTTGGCTAGTCGGTTTCGTGTCTTCTTAACCACAATTGATGATGATGCTTGGTGTTTTAAGGGGTCTAACTTCGAAGGTCATCGGCCCAATTAACCACAATTAATCTATCTCCTGCCAAAGTCACAACAGTGACTCTAGCAGCATGTACATTACACAATCTTCTAACAGAAAAAAAGAAGATTTTTGTACACCCAGAGGGAGCTCTATTCAGTTCAAGACGATGGCTACCAGTATTTGGAAATACAAACCCATGAAGAAAATCAGGAAATGCAAGACATAGAAAGACAAATAAATTCAGGATACGGTCGTCATGGCCGAGAGATTCGTGAGGCATTCAAAACATTCTACAATAGCGTAGGGATAGTTCCATGGCAAAATAAGTATATGTAAGTGCATTGTAGGCCTACTTACTGGTTCTTCAAAGTCGTCATTTTGTGTCTCAGATTCCGAAGTGTTGAGGTTTGAAATAGATTTGTCAGCAGCAGTTGAACCATCCAAGAATGACAGTAATGGATACCAGTAGGCTGTAAGTGTATAAATGTCACTGCTACCTTGACCACTTCGTTTGCTATTAAGTATCTGTAAAACAATATAGACATCAAAATAAGCCTATAATGCACTTCCATTAAATTTCCCACGAACCTATTACGCTGGCGTAGCAGGAGGAGAGGTGATACCCCCACGTGGCGCGTCCCAGGTGGTGGATAGGGGGGTTCTAACCGGCTTGCCGGCGGACTTGAGGGAAATAAAATACCTCTCGCGGACCAAACACCCCCCCCCCTGTGGGTGGGGGAGGCAGACGAATAATAAATCCACGGTATCCCCTGCATGTCGTGAGAGGCGACTAAAAGGGGCGACCAAGGGATGATTGTATTAGAACCATGAAACTACTTTTGATTAGTACCATCAAGCGCGGAACACCATGGGTTGCTTTTACTTGCGAGTAGTACCACTCTGTTAGGTACTGAATAGTTTTGTGATTCATAGCACTCAAGCGGGGTTCAGTGTGGGTTTCCAGTACCCGTGAGTCGTACCCATGTGAGCAAAATCACGGGTCTGGGCGTTGCCTGTGAGTTCTACCACTATATGAGCGACACCGTGGGTCTGCGTTGCCAGTGATTAGTACCCACTATGTGAGGAACACAACGGGAATACCAGCGCCCGTGATTAGTACACCTAGGTGAGGAACCTCATCGGTTTGCGTTGGCTATGAGTGGCGCCATTGTGTGAGAAACACCATAGGTCTGCGTTACCTTTACGACGTACAATACTTGTGAGTAGTACCTTAATGTTTGGAACACTGTGAGTTTACGCTTTGATTATTACCGCAGCTTGAGAAATACCATGGTTCTCATTTACTAGCGATAACTGCCATTATGCGGGATCATTGATATAGATATTGACCCATTCAGACAAGCATCATCGATTCAGGATTGGGCTTTTTAAGCAGTCCCTTGGTCAGTAATATTGTTTCTGGGAATGTGAGGCATTGCGCGTCTTATCCACTGATTGTTTTAAATTCGTATTCATCAATTCATTCCTCATCATCACGTTTTGAATTCGGGCCAGTGGATGAATTTTGTTCTTTTAAATTGTAATCCCATTTCGTCTCATTTCGTACCATAGGGGCCGATGACCTAGATGTTAGGCCCTCTAAACAACAAGCATCATCATCATCATCATCATTAAATTTCACAGTAATGTATGTGATTTACATGCAATAGGGCTAAGTCTTTTTTATTTTAAAAACTCATAAGCAGAAAAATAATTTATTATAAAAGTGCTGCTTTACAAAACATACTGTATACTGTACTCTATAAGCTAGCATTGGAGTCATGTTATGGCAAATTCGTGTTCTACCTGTTCTTCACATTCTATAAGTGCCTATCACCTAACCTCAAAAATAACGAAGATCAGGCAATGAATGTGAATTATCAAATTTATTATTTTTACAAACTATAACAGCAGCAAGAACAGTAATTAGTAAATAGTTGTAATAATTACTCACTTCCATTTTCTCCCCCAAATATTGGCTTCACAGTCCATTTAATTTCTTCCTTACGTCATTCGTTGTACATCCATCTTGTATGACATTTATGGCTTCTGCAATATTTTTATAAATTTCCAGTCTTTTGTTCCTGTTCTTTATAATCTTTATGCTTCGAATTGTACAACATTTCATGTGACTCATAATGTGAAATAAGACTTTTTGTGGTTGCCACAGACCATGTGTACTTATTACCCGCCATTTTCTTCTGCCTTGTCAGAGATTTGATCAAAGATGCTATATTACACTGTAAAATATTTTATCACATAAATATTATCAAACTTCTGTAACACAGAAATGTGATAGTGTAATATAGGCCTCAGTCGATGTGTATATTCTAGTTAAGCTGTTATTCTGTATTGTTTAATTTCTATACGTCAGCAGGAGCCAATGAGATAACTGATCATTGGAAGAAAATTGAGCTGTTATTCGGTTGTAAAAATTTTCCCAACAGAGCAAGCAATGATTAAATTTTCCTTCACAATTCACTCCTTTCTTGCTATACACTATGGGCAACACAATCTGTTGAGGCTGTACAAGGCTGGAGCGGTCAACTGCCTACGGTTACTCAATATAAATATTAGTATATTTCGTACATTATAGTGTAATTTTTACTCGAGACTGTAATTGTAAAAGCAAAGCCATCGATAATTTTCCTTTTAATAAACAAACAAACTAGGCATGTACTCTCACTGGAGAAATATTATAAAAATAGCTTACTAATAAATCAGTTTTTTAAATTTTTATTATGTTATTGATAAGTAGAATAGGTTGTTCGTAAGCTATGTGCCGCGGTACCGTCAAATGAAATGAGGGACAACGCGGTATTGATATAGGCTACTGTCATTCTTAAATCCTGGAATTACCGAGCTCGATAGCTGCAGTCGCTTAATTGCTGCCAGTATCCAGTAGTCGGGAAATAGTGGGTTCCAACCCCACTGTCGGCAGCCCTGAAGATGGCCTTCCCTAGTTTCCCATTTTCACACCAGGCGAATGCTGGGGCTGTACCTTAATTAAGGCCACGGCAGCTTCCTTCCCATTCTTAGGCCTTTCCTATCTCATCGTCACCATAATACATCTGTGTCAGTGAGACGTAAAGCAAATAGAAAAAAATCATGGAATTTGACGTGGCAATCAGTCAGTGTCGAAGATATATAAATTGTGATAGAATATTTTGATACCATATGATCTCAGTCGGTATTTCATACTTGCGTGAAATTGATTCAGTGCTATTTTCAATGTTGTCAAAATAATAAGAAAAATATTCTTCGAACAAAAATAACGCTGAAATGTGATGTACGAAGACGAACACACCCAAGTAACTGGGTTCTTTAAGTTTATTTCTTTCTTATACAATTTAGTCCCTTTCCTGATTTACCAGTATTTAAAATAAGACATTGTATGTGTAAAATAAATTTAATTTTTTGTGAGTGTTATGGAATCTCATCAGGTTATGCAGTTGTAATGAACAGAGGATTTTATTTTATTCAACCGAACTTTCACGAAACAAATGTTATGGTATTATAAGTTACATTCGGGAAGAAAATAGGAATAGAGTAACTACTTTTATAGTTGAATCTTCTCTCCCAACCTGAAGCATTGCACTAATAATCAGTTACCCGTGACTTGTACGAGGAGTGACCCACGAGCTCTGGATAATATTGAACATTTTTGACTTTGGCAAAGTTAACAGTACTTTTTTACAGGGATTTCTCAATACAACTCAAAGGGTTGCAACTTCGGTTAACTTGCTCAGGCAGCACATTAAAAAAGGGATATTTAAGTATTATTTTACGAATTTACTGTCTCATTTTATTACAGTATTTACAAAACAATAACATTCCATTCCTTGTTTACATTTTCTCTTCTTTTCCGAAGCAGTCCCATACATTTTACCTCGTTTCAGTACATTCTTGTAAAGTCTACAGCAGCATAGGATCGAATTTTGAAGAAGTGTCTAACAATATTTTTCTTTTAAATTACAGCACGTTGGAGAACATGTACTGGTACATTTATCATTCAAAATTTTCTCCGTCACTAGATTTGCACTATTTTGCATTATACAGTATAATGCTTATAGTCCATATAGAAGACCTCAGAGTTTACAAATTAATGTCATAACTTCACAATTTGGTTTCTTTAGACAACCCATTAAAAAAACCGAATGTTTCAGAGTTTGAGTCAGAAAGCTCATAGTTTAAAACCTGTCTGCATACAAGCCTACCACGGATCTTGGTTTTCAATAATGCATTTGTTGTACTACCGCCAACATTAAACAAATTATTTCTGTCATATGACGTTAGTTTTGACAAAGATTGTAACTGTGGTGTTTGGATGTTAAACTCCTGTTGCCGGACTTTGGGGGCAGAACTGAATATTGAATGATCAATGTGACTGAATTAAGGGGTGTAGTAATGTCAGTGGGAGCTGGATGTAGGTTTAAGTCAGCAGTTGAAGCAGAAGGTGTAGCAGAGGCAGTGGAGGCATAATGAACCAGAAGGGAACCTAAACAACCTGTATCCCGCAGTAGAAACATTACCATACTACAATTAGGTGCAGAACAACCCACCATTACGTAATAAATATCCACACAAATATAGCACTATTCTGTCCCTGCACGCGGTGATTAAAGCAATACTATACGCGCACTTTTTCTTGAGCCCGATTTTTACGGGGTGAGGAGCAAGGAGGGAGTGCTGCCAGTTCCGTTTATACTGCCAACTGGATGGAAATGAAATCTGAATTGTATCGATAATACGATCGATCGATATGAATTTTCTAAACATTTATTATCTTAGGTCAACAATTGTGTCACACATACATTATTTAACATTATATACCGTAACATTTCTCAATGCGAATCTTGTGACTAGCATGAATTATATAGTTTGGCTTTGCTGTGTAAACAACAACAGTACTAGTTTACAAAGTGTACGCCAGATGTCGCACAGCGATGAATAAGCGATTCATAGTTTGTGTTTCAAAGGTTGCCGATATGGATGTCGAAGATAACCGAGGTCTACCGATTCAGCACTAGGCAGCTCCGGGCTCAAGAAAAAGTGCGCGTATAGTACGTTCAATGTGACGAAGCGAGCGTTCGTAGGAGAAACTAGAGTTTCATCGCATGAATGAACCAAAATGGCGGCTAAGCATACCCATCTTATAGAGCCTTAGCCTCCACGGTATGCACTAGCCATGTGTCTTGGTGGGTATGCTATTTACCAACTGATGAGCCCAACTTAGCACACGGGGGCGAAACGCTGGCAACCAGGAATGAGTTAGCTGGAAAATGTATAATGTCCAATAACGGACCATTAATATTGGTATTATAAAATTACTCAGTCGAGACAAATATTTCAGGTTCCCTATGCGAACCAACATCTATATAATAAGCAGAAGTAGTGACATGTGATATGGACAAATCAAAACAAAATTTTCAGAATAAATTAATGTAAATGCCTTAGCGTTATCGGAAACTATACATCGACAAGGACCAAAAGAAGCAAAGATAGTATTAAGGCAAGAAATGGTAGACTGAGCGGTAGCCAGCTTAGTCGGAAATAACCATGAACATCTAGTGAAGCAATCTACACATACAAGGATGAATTTGTTCCCATCCCCCTTAGCTTGAGGGAAGGGTCCGATGTAATCTATGTACAAACGCTCCATGATGCGAGATGCTTGATGCGATGACAATAGCCCTAACTTTGAAGATAATGTGGGCTTACTAAGCAAGCAAGATTTATATGTTTTTACCATATCTCTGATTTCGTCATCCATACTCTTCCAGATAAACAGTTCTCTGATTTTCTCTCTGGTTCTGAAGGTGGCTAAATGCCCCTTAATGGTGTCTCGTGGCAATATTTGAAGATCATTGGTACAAGAACCGCTGGAACAACTTCATTTTCTGATCGTGCCTTGAACGGCAACACAGAACCCCATTCCTCAGCACGTAAGGGACAACATGTTCGCCAGAAGAAAGGGTTTCCGTAATAGGAGCCAGCACTGGATCTTCCCGTTGATATTTCTAGATGTCATGGAATAACATAGGGGCATCAGTCAAAATAGCACTAATGCAAGAAAGTATGGAAATGGAAGGAGCAGAACTGTCTTCCTGTTAACCCCCTGCGGGTGGGAGACGCACATGTAGAATACACCAGCGGTATCTCCTGCCTGTCGTAAGAGGCGACTAAAAGGGGCCCAAGGGGCTTCAATTTTGGAGTGTGGATTGGCGACCACGGGGCCCTTAGCTGAGTCCCTGCATTGCTTCTAGTTACATGTGCCAGGCTCCTCACTTTCGTCTATCGTGTCTGACCTCCCTTGGTCAACTCTTGTTCTTTTCCGACCCCGACGGTATTAGAGCATTCGAGGCCTAGGGAGTCTTTCATTTTCACGCCCTTCGTGGCCCCTGCCTTTCTTCGTCCGTTACTTCATTTTTCGAAGTGACGGATCCCTTATTTCTTCTTCGCCGGGCTGAGTGGTTCAGACGGTTAAGGCGCTGGCCTTCTAACCCCAACTTGGTAGGTTCGATCGTGGCTCAGTCCGGTGGTATTTGAAGGTGCTCAAATACGACAGCCTCGTGTCGGTAGATTTACTGGCACGTAAAAGAACTCCTGCGGGACTAAATTATGGCACCTCGGCGTCTCCGAAGACCTTAGAAGTAGCAAATAACATTATTATTATTATTATTATTATTATTATTATTATTATTATTACACTTTTCTTCTTTTTCTCTCTTTCTACCCCCCAGTGGGTGGGAGACGCAGACGAAGAATACACCCACGGTATCCCCTGCCTGTCGTGAGAGGCCACTAAAAGGGGCGACCAAGGGATGTTTGGCTTAGAACCATGAAACTGTTTGTGATTAGTACCATCACGCAGGGAACATCATGGGTCGACATTACTTGCGAGTAGTTCCAATATATTAGGTACACAATAGGTTTGTGATTCGTAGCAGCAGTGGGTGTGCATTGTGGGTTTCCAGTACCCGTGAGTCGTACCCATCTGAGCAACACCACGGGTCTGGGCGTAGCCTGTAAGTTGTACCACTATATGAGCGACACCGTGGGTCTGCGTTACCTGTGATTGGTGCCCACTATGTGGGGAACACCACGGGAATACCGGCGCCCGTGATTAGTACACCTAGGTGAGGAGCCTCATCGGTTTGCGTTGGCTGTGAGTGGCGTCATTGTGTGAGAAACACCATAGGTCTGCGTTACCTGTACGAGGTACAGTACTTGTCAATAGTACCATAATGTTTGGAACTCCGTGAGTTACACTACCTTTGATTAGTACCGCAGCTTGAGAAATACCATGGTTCTCATTTACTAGCGATAAGTGTCGTTATGTGGGATCGTTGACATAGATATTGGCCCATTTAGACAAGCATCATCGATTCAGGATTGGGCTTTGGAAGCAGTCCGTTGGTTAGTAATATTGTTTATGGGAATGTGAGGCATTGCGAGTCTTATCCACTGATTGTTTAAAATTCATCATCACGTTTTGAATTCTGGTCAGTGGATGATTTGTTTATGATTTTTAAATTGCAATCGCATTTCGTCCCATTTCGTACCATAGGGGCCGATGAGCTAGATGTTAGGCCCCTCTAACCAACAAGCATCATCATCATCATCATCATCATCATCATCATGTCCTCCTGTTCAATGGACTCAATGTCACCAGAAAACATGCTAGTTAATCCACCTGCGACCACATTCTCTGACCCTCTAATGTGTCGCACGTTGAATTGTAAAGCTGAAATCCTGATAGCCCTACGGATGGTACGTTCAGTACTACGAGGCCTATAGAACATTCCAACCTTAAATTGCAGTACAGCGCAGATAGAGCTCGCTGCTGCGAAATCGACTCGTGAATTTAACGCTCGAGTGTGACTCGAAACAGGGCGTCACAGTTCCACATTTCTCGTTTGTAATTTTATAATTTTAAGTTCATTCATTAATATATCGATATTTGTAGGGTGGTAAAATAAATACAACATACCTTAATCACTGTCGTTGCTCTCAGACATTGGACGTACACCTTCTATCATTTCTGCAAGGCCTGATGTTCCCGTTTTGGATGAACCGGGTTCGGGAGATGAACTTGAGGATGATCCGGACGATGAAGAAAGTCTTATTAAAACTTTTCATAGTCCACATCGTCCTGTAATTCGTCTGCATTCCACAAATCTCTTTCATTTTTCTTTACTTCGTTCACGCAATTTGCCCAATTGTCCACCGTTATGTTCTTATACGCAATGGTTATTAAATTGTCCCTTTCACCTTTCTTGAATGATACGTTATGATACCGGATGTATTTTTTCACATGGGAGCAGTTATAAGGCGGGAGACGTAGAATCTGCCGACCTGCCGCTTTTGCCATTTCATCTATTCTCTGCTTATCATTCAGGGCCCTATGCTGAGAAGCGATGTGCAACAATTCTCGCGTGAGTATCCCGTCCTCAAAAGTTATTGGTTTTTTTTTTTTCGTAACCACTGTACGATGTCATCTTTTCGCCAAGAAGCCATCGGCAAAGGTTCTAACTTACGGGAATGATAAGCGGCATTATCCCGCACGATCAGAAATGTTCGGCAACAGTTGTTCCGAAAACCACTTCTCATAAATTTCACCAGTCATTTCCTCGTGGGCTTCCGCCGCGTTTTTATGGCATACAAATGTTAGTTCAGCATTTGGAACAAAACCATGTTCATTACCCATTACCCGCGTGGACTAAGGCGAATCGCGGTCCTCGGCTTTTCCGTGGGGTAAGTCCCGAACTCACCCCTTCAGTGGCGGCCTGCCGTGCACTTTTCACTGTCGTATTCTTCCATTATTTTGACACTGTCTGCCCAATATTTACCCACGATTCATCTTTGTAAATTATAGCTTTATATTGTGCCCTCAAACGTTTTACCTCCCTCAGATATCTGTGCCTCTAATTAATAATTTCATCGGTTTCAATGAAAGCTGCTTTATTACCCCGTCTTAAATAACGGAAGCCTATATCATGTAGGAAGCGATAAAACGTAATTTTGGAAAATCATGGCAAAGATACTTCTCCATTTACCCGATTCAAAATCACGTTCAATGTCGGTGGTATGTTAGTAAATATAAGAGAGTGAACCACCCGACGCACTCCTCTTTGCACAATTTCATCATATTTAATTTTCCTTGCATTTTTCTGCCGTCCTTCTCTTTTTTGCTTTTTCTTGGCGGGAGTTTGCAAAGGACCATGTGTGTGTTCCTTCCTTATAGCATAGATTTTTCTTTCAGAACAGCCTGTAGCTTTAGCTGTTTCACTGATTACACTACTCATATTCATAGTCTTTAAAAAATAATCCAGGTCACTCATTATAATATTGCGTTCTTTTCCCCTGAGTTTACCTACGGAACGTTTCTTCTTAATTTGACGATCCATTGTACATCCTTCTGCACTTTTTCTTCGAACTAAGAACCGCCTGCATGAGCACGAACTCACAACTACACAAACCCAAAAACCCTCAAGAACTATACATTTAGCACTGATCTTTATTAAATCAATCTTATAATACTGATTAAATGAACACCACTGCACACGACTGTCTGTATTGTTACCGTGTTTTAGCGGTAGGTAGAGGTGAAAGAAGGTGCGGGTGTGAATGGATCTCAAGCTACGAAATTATAGTGCATGTAAACTAAATTTAAAATTTAATAAGGTTATATTTTCCTTTCAAAATAAATAAGTAACAAGCATGGCAGATACAGAGTAGCAAGTCAAATAAGGTAGTTACAATATTTACAGGATTTGGGCTTCGCGCCCCGAATTCACAATGTTTGGGCAATCAGCTCAGTTTTACCCCAAACACAAGTTTTAACAGAGGGGCAGAAAACCCCATTCCTACCTAGGAGCCCTTGCTCCAAATTACACTGAAAAGCCTCCTCGAGGCATACCACACTCAAAGGAGCCACTCGCTCTCAAATTTAAGCCTCTCCCAGGCCACACCAAACTCCACCTTCAAGCTGTCCTCAACGGACATAAACACAGGGGTAAAATACCCAATCTACTGAGGTCTATTAAACAAAAGAATGTTAATTAAATGACCTCTAAAATAACAATTTGAAAGGAGGCGAACTTGCACTCCTAATACACTTTGATTAAGACCTACTTGGCGCTAGGCCGTTAATACAAGGGCTGATCCCATACTAAAGAGGTGACTTAAGAAGAGAACGATTTGTTTTACATTAACGAAGAATAGGTTGAGAAAAGTAAGTTCACCTCAAACAATATGAGTGGGAGCTCGAGAGGGTTAGCACTCTCTATCCCAGAATGTAGCTTTACAAGAGAATAGATGAAAAGAGTAGTTACATTTTAGGAAAAGGTTACATAGTGGAACGCTTCGAACCCGCCCCGAAAGTTAAACTGCTGAGCTAGCAAAGAAAGAATTTATTAATCGGCCATTACCTTATTGCTGACCGCTGCCGAGGAAAGAGGCGCTTCCCGCCTCCTGCTATGTACTTTATACACTGAAAGATGGAACAGAAGTGGCCCGGAGACCCTAAAATCAGCAGTTTATATCCTCTCGCGGAAGTTTCTAGGCGTTAGGGGAATTAAAACACCCGCCCACAATTACTTTTTATTGGCTAGGGTACAGAAACATATTCAAGTTGGGGAAAGATACCTATGATTGGTCAGAAATTAATAACAGAAATTCGAGATTGGTCAAATGCAAAACAAGGGGAAAGAGAGGGGTATACAGCCAACTTAAACAATAACAGAAAGAAATTTAACAAGAAACAAACATTTGAAATAAAAATTTCTCCAACAAAATGGTTCTTTGACTTCGCCCTAGGTTGCACTATTGTTGATCATCAGTAGTGTCCTCTAGAAGAGAAAGTTCACACTTCTTACTTCAAGCAAAACAAAAACACATCGAAAATGACACAGTTCAAAAACTCAAAATTTTCCACGTGGTGACATCTTCTGAGAAAGTAGAGAATTAATAGCGTAGATAAAGTTCAGACTTCCTCCAGCAGAGGAGTTTCAACTGGCGCAACTTTTAAATTAGCGGAGTGGAGGTGTACCACCCGGTACAGACGTCCCCCCCCAAAAGTTCCTCCCGGGGAGACACATGAAGTCAGTTTGAAACAAGTTCCAAGTTATGATGTGAATATGAAGATAGATTGCAGAAGCATTTATGAGATTTTCTTAATTTGGTTTGTTTCAGTTTCAAAATTTTGTTGTTGCAGGTGAAGTAAAGTCTTTCTGTTTGTAGTAGTTTAATTCTGAAGATAAACTTTTAATACTTAAAAGTGAAGAAAAATTTTGCAATGTCCACCAAATATTGCTGTTGAATTCCCATGAAACGGTATTAAGGTTGAACAGGAATGTCTATGTAGTTGATGTAGGCTAAGTTGGATGGCCAGACCGGCCGTTACAGCTTGCGTCCAAAGGAAGCCGCTCGGACCCCTCAAGTACCCTGAGATACCGCTCGCCCGCACTATGAGGGGAGCAGCGGTGTTGAAACACGCCGCGCCCGCGGTGAACATATACAGGCTGCGGGCAAGTAGCAGGTCGTGCGCCGCACATCAGCCTTGGCCGGGAGGAGAGCTCCGGCTCGCCGTGCACATGTCGTCCTCGCTGGGGCCGAGGGGGCCCGTCCTCGAACCCAGCCGCGGGACAGCGCCGCGCGGCTGCGGGGGCACTGAAACATTAAAGCTAGGCGGCAGAATTGTGTTGGACCATCATGTTTCTTTTGAGGGCACAGGCATGTAGAGAGATTGAGGGGCCAGCGGCGTGCAGATATCCATGGCATTTCATCTAAGCCAGCCACTGTGTGTAGTGGAGCAGGAGACGGGAGCGTGGTAATGGCCGGGGCAAGGACAGGATGGCAGTTTAACAAATCGGGGGAGGTTTTACAGAAATGCTTACATATAAAATAAAATAGAAGGAGCAGAATGCCTTAAGAGTGGAACTCAAAAAAAAATATAACCTTCATATTCCTATCAAATTATATGAAGCAAGTTGACACAAAATTTACACCGGTTTCACCTGGGACAGGTGAACCCTAAATATCCTCTCGGTGGCTGGATTGCTTACTAACAATGTAACCGGCGTAAGAAAATCGAGAATGATGCATGGCCCATGAAATCTGGGGGCAAGCTTGCCCGCGGGAACAAAATTCTTGACCATCACCTGGTCACCTACCTTCAAGGTGGTGGGTCTCCGTCCACGATCATACTTTTCTCTAACCGTTTCATGAGATACCTTAAGATTGGCTTTAGCCTTCGTCCAAAGATCTTTAATATTATCCGGATCTATTGTCTCGGGTAGAATGTCACTCAGAGACCAAAGGTTAGAGAGCGGCGTGTTGGGAACAAACTTGAACATCAAGGAAGCTGGAGTGAACTTATGAGATTCGTGAACCGCCGAATTCAAGGCAAAAGCTAACCAATGCAGGGACGTGTCCCACCTGGAATGATCTTCATGATGATAGGCAATAAGGGCGGACCTGAGATTACGATTAACCCGTTCAGCCAGAGATGGTTGAGGGTAATAAGCAGAAGTAGTTACATGAGAGATGGATAAGTCAAAACAGAATTTACGAAATAAGTTAGATGTAAAAGCCTTAGCATTATCAGATACAATATATTGGCACGGACCAAAAGAAGCAAAAATATAATTTAAGCAAGTAATGGTAGACTGAGCGGTAGCCAGCTTAGTCGGAAATAACCAGGAAAATCTGGTAAAACCATCTACACATACAAGGATGAACTTGTTGGCATTACCCTTTGACTGGGGGAAGGGTCCTACATAATCAATATACAGGCGTTCCATGGGGCGCGACGCTTGCTGAGAAGACAAGAGGCCTACCTTGGTGGACATGGTCGGTTTACTGAGCAAACAGGATTTACAAGCCTTTACTAGTTCACGGATTTCACCGTCCATACCTTTCCAGATGAACATATCACGAATCTTTTCACGAGTTTTAAAGATACCAAGATGCCCTCCTAATGGGGTCTCATGATAATACTTGAAGATCATAGGTACAAGAACCGCTGGAACAACAACTTTCATCATCTTATCATGCCTCGAAGGGCAACATAGAACCCCATTCCTCAGAACATAAGGGACAACATGTTCCCCAGAAGAAAGGGTTTCCATTATCGGAGCCAGCGTCGGATCTTCACGTTGGTATTTCTCGATATCCCTAAAAAGCATGGGAGCATCTGTTAGGATGGCATTAACCTCAAATAGTATGGACTCGGAAGGTGATGAACTGTCGACCGGTTCGTGGGTCTCGACGTCGTTAGAAAACATACGGCTGAGTCCATCAGCAACAACATTTTCGGTACCTCTGATATGTCTAACATCAAATTGGAAGGCAGAAATACGGATGGCCCAACGGGCTATACGACCAGTACGACGCGGCCTACCTAAGACCCAGCTTAAAGCTTGATTATCTGTCTCCAGGTCGAATTTGACGTGTTCCAGATAGAGACGGAACTTTTCTAAGGCGAATAAGACTGCCAAACCTTCGAGCTCATAGATGGAATACTTGGCTTCTTGAGCCGATAGAGTCCTAGACGCATAGGCGATGGGGCGCCTCCCTAGTTCAGTCTCTTGAAGAAGGACTGCAGCTACCGCTGACGACGATGCGTCGGTTTGGACAATGAATTTCTTCGAAAAATCAGGCATAGCAAGTACAGGGGCATTACAAAGAGCTAATTTAAGATCTTCAAAAGCGGCTTGTTGAGAAGGTCCCCACTCGAATTTGATGCCTTTCCTACGAAGAAGGTTTAAGGGCGCCGCTCTATTAGCGAAGTTAGGAATAAACTTCCTGAAGAAATTCACCATACCAATGAACCTGGCGATACCTTTAATGTCCTTGGGGGGTTTAAAGTCACGGATGGCCTGTGTTCTAGAATGATCGACTGCTACACCATCGGGTGACACAATATGCCCTAGGAATGACATAGAGGGCTTAGCAAAGGCAACCTTGGACAACTTAACAGTTAACCCAGCCTTACGAAGGCGATCGAGAACTTCTCGCAGATGATCTAGATGTTCTTCAAAGGTCTCTGAAAATACGACGACATCATCCAAGTAGTGATATAAGTACTCGAATTTGATGTCGGAGAAGACCCTATCTAGTAGCCTAGTGAGCACAGCTGCCCCCGTGGGGAGCACGAAAGGTACGCGGTTGTATTCATATAAATTCCAGTCCGTAGCAAACGCTGTAAGGTGTTTAGACTCTTCGGCAAGGGGAATTTGATTATAGGCCTGATTCAAGTCCAAGATGGTGAAAAACTTGGCCTTACGAAACCATGAAAAACAAGAATGAAGGTCAGGAAGGGGCACAGATTGCAACACCACCTTCCGATTGAGAGCCCTGTAATGAATGACAGGCGTGAAGCCTCCTTGGGGTTTCGGGACTAGAAATATAGGCGATGAATACGCCGACTTAGAGGGCCTAATAATACCATCCTTCAACATCTGATCGATAATTTCTTTCAGAGCCTTCATTTTAGGTGGAGATAGCCTATAAGGTGGGAAAACGGACAGGAATCGAATCCGTGACCTCAATTTTGTATTCAATAAGGTCAGTAACACCAAGAGTATCAGAGAACACCTCGGGAAACGACTGACACAGTTTGCGAATACTATCAGCCTGCTCCTCAGGTAGATGTCTAAGGTCTAACAACATCTCATCCTGGGTAGGCGAAATAGAAGAACATGATGCAGAAGTACACTTAAATAGAGGGATATTACAATTAGCGGCAAATTTGAAAGTGCAAGACCTACTCTGAAGATCGAGCACAAGACCAGTGTGAGAAATAAAGTCAGCTCCCAATATAATGGGGCAAAACAGGTGCTTGGCCACAAACAGTTTGATTTTCCATGTAAATTTAAAAATACGAATTTTGACATATAAGGAACCGAGAATTTCTAATGGAGAGGAATTAGCCGAAACGTATTGGATCGCCGACAAACAATAGTTAGGAAGATTACAAACAGATTTCAATTTTGAATACCAATCAGCCGAAATAATAGAACAAACACTACCTGAATCTAAGAGAGCTGTTATAGGCTCGTTATTTAACTCGATTTTGAGAAAGGGGACCGGTGCGGGGGAATCCGCCGCAATCCTAAGACACTCTTTGGGACCTTCAAAAGATGAATTTGAAAATTGCTCGTTCCCTGAATTTACAACCTGTTTACCAGGGGCTGAGTCTCGGGAAGATGGATTAGTCGACTCAGCCGAAGCCACTAGTCACTTTTTATTATTGGCATAGGTGGAATTTGCACCAGAAGTTGAGCAGGAGGGGGTGCTATTCGAATTGGGACAATTCTTGGCAATATGTGAGAAAGCCCCACATTTAAAACAGCCTTGTGATGACCCGGCTCCATTCCTTGTCCCACTTGACTTGATCAGTGGACACTTGTTGCGCAGATGGTCAGGCGACCCGCAAGCATAACATTTACGGGGATTGACTGGTCGGCGAGGTGGAGGCCGAGTGTTACTAAAGGAAGGCGGGGGTTCTTTCGCGACACGCAAAGAATCGGCGTATCTAACTCCTTCCGCTGAGACGGCCAATGCTTCAAGTTCAGAGAAAGTTTGCGGGCACGCCGCGAAACACAAATATGACCTATAGGGTGGTGAAATCCCTTCCACAATAGCTTGTACAATCTGATCCTCCCACGAACCTGCTACGCAGGCGTAGCAGGGGGAGAGGTGATACTCCCACGTGGCGCGTCCCAGGTGGCGGATAGGGGGGTCCTAACCGGCTTGCCGGCGGACTTGAGGGAAATAAAATACCTCTCGCGGACCAAACACACACCCCCTGTGGGTGGGGGAGGCTGACGAATAATACACCCACGGTATCCCCTGCCTGTCGAGCAAGGCGACTAAAAGGGGCGACCATGGGATGAATGAATTAGAACCGTGAAACTACTCTTGATTCGTACCATCATGCGGGGAACACCATGGGTTGCATGTACTTGCGAGTAGTATCACTAACATGGTACGAAATATGTTTGTGATTCGTTGCAGTAAAAAGCCTGGCCTGGTGGATTCCAGTACCCGTGCGTTGTACCCATGTGGGCAACACCGCGGGTCTGGGCGTAGCCTGTGAGTTGTACCACTATATGAGCGACACCGTGGGTCTGCGTTGCCTGTGATTAGTACTCACTATGTGCGGAACACCACGGGGCCCTTGGGACCGGCACCCGTGACTAGTACCCTAGGTGAGGAAACTCATCGGTTTGCGTTGGCTGTAAGTGGCGCCATTGTGTGCGAAACACCATAGGTCTGCGTTAACTGTACGAAGTGCAATACTTGTGAGTAGTACCATCTTTTGTGGAACACCGTGAGTCTTCGCTACTTCTGATTAATACCCCAACATGACACATACCATGGTTCTATTTTACTCGCAACATGAACCATTCTGTGGGGCCTTAGACGTGGAATTTGCACCCCCTTTAGACACCAAGCATCATTGTGCTTTATAAGTGGTTCCTTGGTCGGTAATAATGTTATTTTCGTTCTCTATTGAATCCGATCCACTGGTTTTTGTTTTTGTTTGTTTGTTTGCTTTGTGTTTTGTTGGGTTCCTGTCCATCCATTCATTCTTCGTGACATTTTTTATTTTTATTTTGGTCAGTGGATGCCTTTGTCATTTTTGTTCTTTCATGTCGTACCATTAGGGGCCGATGACCATCGATGTTAGGCCCCTTAAAACAACAAGCATCATCATCATCATCAATCTGATCCTCAGGGAAATGAAGAGCAAACACCCTAGTATAAAACTTAATATCTTGAATGAAGTCTGCCAAGTTTTCATCCAAGCGCTGTACCCGATAATAGTACTTCTGAATAAGGGAGGACCTGGCCCTAGCAGGGATGAAGTTAGCTAGCAAGTGGGCATGGAAATCCTCAATAGATGATTGCTCGGCAATGGCTCTTACGATTTTATCAGAGAGAATACCAATAGCATACGGATAGATAATTTGCAAGATTTGACATGGAGAAAGAGAAAAAACAAGGGCATGATCCTGAAATTCCACTAAAAATCTTAAGAATGAAATTACGTCACTGGTGGTATTAACGGAAAACTTAGATATACCTCTGAGCAACATTGCCAATGGATGAGGCAAGCTACTAAACCCGGGTGACATAGTAGGTAAAGGTTTCAATGGCAAAGAAGTTAATTCAGAACGGATGTTACTCAACGATGCACGGCGTTCAGACTCGTTGTCCAATGGGGCAGAGATAGTTTGAGCAGCGATGGTTTTCCTATTTACTTCTCCCTTAGCAGGCTCTTCCTCGCTACCTACATTCACTATGGTGGGCTGATCAGATTTGGGAGGAACTTCCCCAGTTAACAATTGAGTGACCTTACTAGATAATTCGGAAATATTTTCCAGGAGCGTACTAGCTTCCTTCCTCTGAACGTCATTCAGTTTTAGAGACAACAGATCGTTAACCCTATTCGAAAAATGATATAGCCTGCCTTGCGCACGCTTAATTTGATTAGGAGACGGATCATTTTCATCAAAAAAACTAACTACAGAAGCTAGCCCAGTAATATTCTCGACGATCGTGGAAAGAGAGTCATCAATTTCTTTCTCTCCCAGATTGGGGATGGAAATGGGCAAATCAAGGGACTCTCTAAGCTTGTTAGTGTCTACTGCAACCGTGCCTCCAGATTGCACATTTCTGATATTTAATTCATAGATCAACTCCTCTTTGCGCAAATAATTAAGATGGAGAACATCGCGAGGGCCGGGCATGATGACAGAACAATTTTGAAAAAGTCAAAAAAATTCCAGCAACTGAGAAAATGGTTAGAGTTCGGATCAAACAATGTGTAGCCGTCAAAAGGGGCTAAATTGAGACCCATTCAACCACGCTCTGCTACCACTTGTTACCGTGTTTTAGCGGTAGGTAGAGGTGAAAGAAGGTGCGGGTGTGAATGGATCTCAAGCTACGAAATTATAGTGCATGTAAACTAAATTTAAAATTTAATAAGGTTATATTTTCCTTTCAAAAATAAATAAGTAACAAGCATGGCAGATACAGAGTAGCAAGTCAAATAAGGTAGTTACAATATTTACAGGATTTGGGCTTCGCGCCCCGAATTCACAATGTTTGGGCAATCAGCTCAGTTTTACCCCAAACACAAGTTTTAACAGAGGGGCAGAAAACCCCATTCATACCTAGGAGCCCTTGCTCCAAATTACACTGAAAAGCCTCCTCGAGGCATACCACACTCAAAGGAGCCACTCGCTCTCAAATTTAAGCCTCTCCCAGGCCACACCAAACTCCACCTTCAAGCTGTCCTCAACGGACATAAACACAGGGGTAAAATACCCAATCTACTGAGGTCTATTAAACAAAAGAATGTTAATTAAATGACCTCTAAAATAACAATTTGAAAGGAGGCGAACTTGCCTTCCTAATACACTTTGATTAAGACCTACTTGGCGCTAGGCCGTTAATACAAGGGCTGATCCCATACTAAAGAGGTGACTTAAGAAGAGAACGATTTGTTTTACATTAACGAAGAATAGGTTGAGAAAAGTAAGTTCACCTCAAACAATATGAGTGGGAGCTCGAGAGGGTTAGCACTCTCTATCCCAGAATGTAGCTTTACAAGAGAATAGATGAAAAGAGTAGTTACATTTTAGGAAAAGGTTACATAGTGGAACGCTTCGAACCCGCCCCGAAAGTTAAACTGCTGAGCTAGCAAAGAAAGAATTTATTAATCGGCCATTACCTTATTGCTGACCGCTGCCGAGGAAAGAGGCGCTTCCCGCCTCCTGCTATGTACTTTATACACTGAAAGATGGAACAGAAGTGGCCCGGAGACCCTAAAATCAGCAGTTTATATCCTCTCGCGGAAGTTTCTAGGCGTTAGGGGAATTAAAACACCCGCCCACAATTACTTTTTATTGGCTAGGGTACAGAAACATATTCAAGTTGGGGAAAGATACCTATGATTGGTCAGAAATTAATAACAGAAATTCGAGATTGGTCAAATGCAAAACAAGGGGAAAGAGAGGGGTATACAGCCAACTTAAACAATAACAGAAAGAAATTTAACAAGAAACAAACATTTGAAATAAAAATTTCTCCAACAAAATGGTTCTTTGACTTCGCCCTAGGTTGCACTATTGTTGATCTTCAGTAGTGTCCTCTAGAAGAGAAAGTTCACACTTCTTACTTCAAGCAAAACAAAAACACATCAAAAATGACACAGTTCAAAAACTCAAAATTTTCCACGTGGTGACATCTTCTGAGAAAGTAGAGAATTAATAGCGTAGATAAAGTTCAGACTTCCTCCAGCAGAGGAGTTTCAACTGGCGCAACTTTTAAATTAGCGGAGTGGAGGTGTACCGCCCGGTACATGTATATTTAAATGCTCACTGTTTGGGAGATCCCTACTGGCCAGCCAGCCGGCCAGCCGAATCACTTGTGAAACGTAAGCAAACGAGACGTTCTCTCTGTCATAAATTAAGAGATAAGCGAGATAAGGACTTGAGGTATGATTTAAAAATAACTTCCATATCCGAAGACCGTTTGCATTGCTTTAACCACGCCATGATCCTTCTGCACTTTTTCTTCGAAATTCGATCCTCACGCACGAGCACTAACTCACGAACCACACAAACGAAATACACTTTCCCTCAAGAATTGTACATATGTCACTGATATGTATTTAATCACTATTATACATACTACTGACAGAATGAGCACTGCACTGCATGCGATCGTCTGGAAATGTTAAAAGCACATGTTTGGGAGATCGCTACCGGTGCTCCAACCAGCCAGACAGCCAGCCAGCCGAATCACGCGCGAAACCAAAATTCAAGGAGACATACTTCCTGTCACAAATTAAGAACTAAGCAAGATAAAAACTTCGATATTAATTTAAGAATTAACTTCCATATCTGAGGCCCATTTGCCTCGCTTTCCACGAACCTGCTACGAAGGCGTGGCAGGGGGAGAGGTGATACTCCCACGTGGTGCGTCCGAGGTGGCGGATAGGGGGGTCCTAACCGGCTTGCCGGCGGACTTGAGGGAAATAAAATACCTCTCGCGGACCAACCACTCTACCCCCTGAGGGTGGGGGACGCACATGTAGAATACAACCGCGGTACCCCCTACCTGTCGTATGAGTCGACTAAAAGGGGCGACCTAGGCGCGGACATGGATTGCGGTTTGGTATAATGTGTTGGACCTCCTGTGGATGGGAGGGGTCGAGTACATTCACAGGTAATCCCTGCCTGTCGTAGAAGGCGACTTAAAGGGTCATGTGGCCATGGTCCCCTCTTTATTTTATTATTATTTTTCCGAGGGTCAGATGTAGACCATTTCAAAATTTTGATGTGCGTGCTGCCCGGAGATGGGCCTCTTACGTGTGCGATTACGCCCAAAAGCCCGTAACTGTCCACCCAGGACCATTGCGTGGTGGGAGCGCCATCTACCTTGGCAGTGGTATCCGCCTGACAACACAGGTCCCCGCACAGCCGAATGCCAGGACATATTATTATTAATTATTTTTATTTTTTCTCTATATTTAGTGCTCTGTACACGCTATGGGGTACATGATATTGCGGCTGACTGGAGGAAGGGAGTCTTAGTGCTCATTGCCTCAGTCATCCCGTATTAGGCATCGTTCAACATCGGACCCCGGGCAGTACCTGCTATGACCAGGTGGGTATTGCCTTGGCTGCTTGGTTCGGCTACAGAGACCCCTGATCGGAGTGGGTGGCATTCGGGGAGGATGCTATCGGGCATGGCTTCCAAACGAAGTCGGCTCTCTCAAGGTGGTCCCCCACCTAAGTCTTTAACTTTTGCTTCCCTGAGAGGTTCAACTCCCTGGGAACATGCGCAGCATGAAGGAATGGGATTCAGCTTCCCTAGGTTTCTGGTCGCTACCAGAACCGATGGGCAAGATTTTAAGCTGGTGAAGACCATCCTTTTTAGTAGGCACATCGAAGGCGTCTATGGCGAACTGGGGGAACTTAAGAAAATGCGCAACGGTAGTTTGCTTCTAAAGACTCGTACAGCACTGCAAGCTGATCAGTTGCTTAAGTGCAAGCACTTTGGCGAAATCCCCGTCAAAGTGGAGGAGCATAAGTCCTTGAACCTGGTTCGCGGAGTCATCTTTCACCGCGACCTTATTTTGAACACTGACGACGAGTTGATGGAAGACATGAAGAACCGTGGCGTGACACACGTCCGGCGCATTACGCGCAAGGTCAACGGTGAAGACGTTGCCACTGGTGCCTTCATTGTCTCTTTCAAGTTGTCAGTGTTACCAGAGAAAGTCAAGGTAACAACTTATCGTTGCGATGTGAGGCCGTACATCCCGTCTCCTATGCGATGCTATCAGTGCCAGCGATTCGGCCATATGGTATCTCGCTGTTCGAATCAGGCTGTATGTGGTACATGTGGACGAGTAGCTCACGGCGCGGACGAGTGCACAACTCCATACAAGTGCACTAACTGCTCCGGTTTTTATTCTCCCCGGGATCGGAATTGTCCGACATACCTGAGTGAGAAGAAGAACCAGGAGATCAAGACCCTGGATGGTCTTTCCTACCAGGAAGCGCGCCGTAAGTTTAATTCTACGAATACACCTGCCCGTACACTTGACTATAGCTTGATAGCTCAGAGTCTTCCAGGATCGTCCTTTACAACCTCGACACCTGTCCAGACCGCTGCGCCCAAGGCGACTGTTGCAGCTCCCAGCAACGTTGCAAAGAGTCAGACTCGAGGGGGGGGACCACCCCACCTTCGACCAACCAGAAATCTGTGCAGGCTGGTAGTCCCCAGCCTCCACAGCAAGGGGGGAAGACTAAGTCTCCCCACCCTAGAAGGTCGACGAAAGTCGTACCCCAGCCGGCGGAGGCGGCATCGTCGACCAGGGCTGGTAAACCATCTCCCAGCCCGTCTAAACTCGAAAAGAAGAAGAGGAAGAAGAGCGACCGTGCTGAGCGCTCTCGGACTTCCCCTGCGAAAGAGAAGTCATGCCCCCCTCCTGAGGGGTATGAGTCTGCGCCGGGAGGTACTCCTGCCTCCAAACCGGCGCGCTCTCCTCGCAGGGGACCCATTCGCGCCCGAAAAGCATCGAAGTTCTGGGCGCCACCCCTGCCATCTTTTGATGACGGGATGGATGTCGCGCTGTCCTCTACATCTACGGACGTAGATGTAGATAGTGTTTAGGCTTACAAGCATTTTTTCGCTCATAACCTAACACTCCTCTTATAGTCCACACTATGGCACTGTTACAGTGGAATTGTAATGGTTATGACAGGCATCTTGCTGAGTTACGTCAGCTCATTAGTGAGTTCGCAGCGAGTATAGTCTGTATTCAGGAGACCAACTTCAAACCTGGTCATCATACGGTCTTGAGAAATTTCAGACTATACTCGACAGAACGGTAATATGCTCACCGGGCGTCCGGTGGTGTTGGCATTTTTGTCCGTTCTGGTACCTACAGCGAAGAGGTTCCATTAAGAACTCCCCTCGAGGCTGTAGCTGTTCGCGTTTCGCTGCCTGTCATAACCACAGTGTGTAATGATTATTTTCCACCAGGTTACGCTCTTAACATAACTGATGTCACTGATCTTATAGATCAGCTTCCACCTCCCTTCCTCTTGTTGGGCGATTTTAACGCCCATCTCCCCATCTGGGGATCTGAGACGCCTTGCCCCAGGGGGAGAGAGCTGGAAACATTAGTAACAGAGCTGGATCTATGTAATTTGAACACGGGGGAACCAACTCACTTTAGTGTGCGTTACGGCACATATTCTCGCATAGACGTAAGTCTATGCAGCCGAACGCTGGTTCCACTGTTTCGGTGGCATACACACGATGATCTCTGTGACAGTGACAATTTTCCCATCATTCTTACTTTGATGAACCAAAATTCCGTCGAGGCTCCCCCTCTATGGATTTTGAAACATGCTGATTGGCCAAAGTACTCATCGTTAGCTGCCTTTAACGATGATATCAGGCAGACAGTCGGCGAGGAAATAACTTATATCACTCGAGTTATTCGCGCTGCTGCTGCTGCGGAGTCCATTCCGTTCTACTCGGGGACTCCTCGCCTAAAGCTCGTTCCTTGGTGGAACGAAGAAATAGCAACAGCTATCAAAGAACGCCGTCGCGCACACAAACGTTACCGTCGCCAGCCTACTGCGGCCAACTTGGTAACATTCAAGAAACTCCGTGCTAAGGCGCGAGTTCTTATTCGTCAAAGTAAGAAGGCTTCATGAGAGAGATATGTGTCGTCTATGACGTCACATACTCCATCATCTCAAGTGTGGACTAAGCTTCGACGTATTTCGGGTATCCATGGATCATCTTCTGTACCGGGAATTTCCATTGCAGGCAATATTGTCACTGAATCCCTCCTGATTGCTGACCATCTAGCCAGTCATTTCGCGGATGTATCTGGCTCCGGGAATTACCATCCTGATTTCCTCGCTGTGGAAGCGAGAGGCAGAACGTCATCATCTTAGTTTTGCCTCTCAAGCTTCAGAGGACTACAACGTGCCTTTTACGGAGTGGCAACTCCGCAGCGCCCTAGCGCTTTGCAAGGACACGTCTCCTGGACCGGACAACATCCACAACCAGCTGTTGAAACACCTTAGTGATGATAGTCTACTCTATCTCCTTCGTGTGTTCAACCGTATCTGGATGGAGGGCGATTTTCCGTCTCAGTGGCGAGAGGGCATAGTCATTCCTGTCCTCAAGCCTGACAAAGATCCTAAGTATGCAAGGAAGTTACAGGGCGATTTGTATTACCAACTGCCTGTGAAAGCTATATGAGAGGATGGTAAATCGCCGACTCGTGTGGTGTCTGGAGAAACAAGGACTCTTGTCCGAATACCAGTGTGGTTTCCGAGCCGCTCGATCCACCACTGACCAGTTGGTCCGCCTGGAGAGCTCTATCCAGGATGCGTTTCTCCGTAAACAGCACTTGGTAGCAGTTTTCTTTGATTTAGAGAAGGCCTACGACACCACATGGCGATATGGTATCCTTTCAGTCCTGCATTAATGGAGATTCCGAGGTAACTTGCCGGTATTTATTTCCAATTTTTTGTCCCTCCGTCTATTCCGTGTCCGAGTAGGGAGGACATATTCGCAATATCACGTTCAGGAAAATGGAGTCCTACAGGGATGGGTCCATAGTGTCACTCTGTTCGCGATTGCCATAAACGGTATTGTCGCTGCTGCTGGTCCAGCAGTAATATCGTCACTATATGTGGACGATTTTGCTCTGCACTATAGGTCGTGCAGTATGGCAGTCGCAGAGCGACAATTACAGCAAGCTATTAGGAGGGTGGAGAAGTGGACCTTAGAACATGGCTTTCGGTTTTCTGCCGCATAGACCTCCGTTGTCCACTTTTGTCGTCAACTTACTCTTCACCCACATCCTGAGCTTTATCTAGGAAATGCCATTCTTCCAGTTGTTGACACCTACCGATTTTTTGGGCTCCTATTTGACATTAAATTATCCTGGGAGCCACACGTGGGGGAGCTAAAAGTGCAATGCACCAAGAGGCTTAACCACTTGAAGTATCTTAGCAGCACTAATTGGGGACCTGACCGCGTGGTGCTCCTGCGATTCTATCGGGCACACATTTTATCTCGGTTAGACTACGGCAGTGCAGCATATGGCTCCGGAAGACCAAGCGTTCTTGCGAAGCTGAACAGTATCCACCACAGCGGGGTTAAGTTGGCGACGGGAGCTTTTCGTACAAGCCCCATCGCTAGCCTGCTCGCTGAGTCTGGTGTGCCGCCTTTACACCTGAGGCGCCAGCAACTCCTACTTACGTATGCTGCAAATTTGCGACAGATGCCACTTCATCCGAGCTATCCCTGCGTGTTCAACAATGGCAACCGTTTGTTGTACGCTGCTTATCCTCGTGCGACGCGGCCGGTTGGGATACGCTTGGATAGCAGTTATGAATTGTTTGACGTACCTTTGATTCATTGCCTTGTCAGACAACCAAGTAGGATACCTCAGTGGGTTGTACGACGACCTGAAATCATCCTGGATTTGCACACTGGCCCGAAAGGAGACACGGACCCTATCTGTTTGTTGTTGGCCGCTATCCAGGTTCAGTCGTCGTTTACACGGATGGTTCAAGGACAGATACGAAGGTGGGCTGTGCGTTCGTTGTCGGAAATGATCGGTTTCTTTTTGCTCTCCCGGAAACCTGTAGTGTGTACACAGCGGAGCTTTATGCTATCTGTGGAGCTCTGCGGCATGCCCTGTACAATGAACGCCGACACTTTCTCGTGCGTACTGACTCCTTGAGCTCGCTCCAGTCTATTGATACCTGTTTCCCTCGGTACCCTCTGGTGCAGCGGATCCAGGACCTGCTGGCCGGGTGTTCGGATGCCGGCACCAGAATTACGTTTGTGTGGCTCCCAAGCCACATGGGCATAAAGGGCAACGAGTTAGCGGATCGGGCTGCCAAGGAGGCAGTTACACTGCCCCCGTTGCCTTTCAAGGTTCCAGCAAGTGATATTCGCTCCCAACCTGAGACATCTGGTTATGTCTCATTGGGAAATGGAGTGGCAGGCCATACCACTTCCCAATAAGCTGACAGCGATAAAAGGAACAACGAAGGTATGGAGGACCTCCCTTCGCGGAGGGAAGCCGTGGTATTATGTCGCCTTCGGATCGGCCACGGTATCTTGACGCACTCCCATCTACTAAAAGGCGAACCCCCTCCGGTGTGTACCTGCGGCGACCATCTTACCGTGGTACACATCCTTACGGAGTGTGTGGACCTGGTCGATCTCCGTCGTAATGTTAACCTTCCGAGTACAATCTCCCTTATCTTGCGAGATGACGAGCAGTCAGCAGACCTCGTCATCCGCTTTATGAGGGATAGCGGTCTGTTTTATCGTGTGCGATGATGTCTTTGTCCTAGTGTTGTTTATGTCAGTTGCGCTTTTATCTCATTGACTTCATTTTAGTTTGTGTTGCGCATTTGAATGTGTTATTTTAACGTCTAACGTAAATTATGTGTTAATATCTGTACTACTGGGCAATGCCTTATTCCTTCGTTTTCCTGTATTTTCTCTTATGTTAATAGAACATAAGGCATTGCGTATTAGATCCACTGACTGTTTTAATCTCACCCTCATTTTTCTTCATCACCATTCTTTTTTAACTCTAGTCAGTGGATACTTTTTCATATTTTAACTTCATGTCTCATGTCATTCATTTCGTTCCATTAGGGGCCGATGAACTTCGATGTTAGGCCCCTTAAAACAACAAGCATCATCATCATCATCACCAGTTGTGTACACTTACCGATTTCTTGGGCTCCTCCACGAACCTGCTACGCAGGCGTAGCAGGGGGAGAGGTGATACTCCCACGTGGCGCGTCCCAGGTGGCGGATAGGGGGGTTCTAACCGGCTTACCGGCGGACTTGAGGGAAATAAAATACCTCTCGCGGACCAAACACACACCCCCTGTGGGTGGGGGAGGCTTACGAATAATACACCCACGGTATCCCCTGCCTGTCGTGCGAGGCGACTAAAAGGGGCGACCAAGGGATGAATGAATTAGAACTATGAAACTACTCTTGATTCGTACCATCATGCGGGGAACACCATGGGTTGCATGTACTTGCGAGTAGTATCACTAACATGGTACGAAATATGTTTGTGATTCGTTGCAGTAAAAAGCCTGGCCTGGTGGATTCCAGTACCCGTGCGTTGTACCCATGTGGGCAACACCGCGGGTCTGGGCGTAGCCTGTGAGTTGTACCACTATATGAGCGACACCGTGGGTCTGCGTTGCCTGTGATTAGTACTCACTATGTGCGGAACACCACGGGGCCCTTGGGACCGGCACCCGTGACTAGTACCCTAGGTGAGGAAACTCATCGGTTTGCGTTGGCTGTAAGTGGCGCCATTGTGTGCGAAACACCATAGGTCTGCGTTACCTGTACGAAGTGCAATACTTGTGAGTAGTACCATCTTTTGTGGAACGCCGTGAGTCTTCGCTACTTCTGATTAATACCCCAACATGACACATACCATGGTTCTATTTTACTCACGACATGAACCATTCTGTGGGGCCTTAGACGTTGAATTTGCACCCCCTTTAGACACCAAGCATCATTGTGCTTTATAAGTGGTTCCTTGGTCGGTAATAATGTTATTTTCGATCTCTATTGAGTCCGATCCACTGGTTTTTGTTTGTTTTGTGTTTTGTTGGGTTCCTGTCCATCCATTCATTCTTCATGACATTTTTTATTTTTATTTTGGTCAGTGGATGCCTTTGTCATTTTTGTTCTTTCATTTCGTACCATTAGGGGCCGATGACCATCGATGTTAGGCCCCGTAAAACAACAAGCATCATCATCATCATCATCTTGGGCTCCTTTTCGACAGTAAACTATCGTGGGAGCCACACGTACGGGAGCTCAAAGTGCAATGCACCAAGGGGCTTAACCTCTTGAAGTTCCTTAGCAGCACTAATTGGGGAGCTAACCGCCTGGTGCTCTTCCGATTTTACAGGCACACATTTTATCCAGGTTAGACTACGGCAGTGCAGCATATGGCTCAGCAAGGCCAAACGTGCTTGGGAAGCTGAACAACATCCACCACAGCGGGGTTAGTTTGGCGACGGGAGCTTTCCGTACAAGCCCCATTGCCAGCCTGCTCGCTGAGTCGGGTGTGCCGCCTTTACATCTGAGGCGCCAGCAAATGCTTCTTTCGTATGCTCCAAATTTGCGACAGATGCCACTTCATCCAAGCTATCATTGCGTGTTCAACAATGCCAACCGTTTGCTGTACGCTGCTTGTTCTCGAGCAACGCGGCCGGTTGGAATACGCTTGGATAGGAGTTACAGATTGTTCGACGTACCTTCGGTTCCTTGCCTTGTCAGACAACCAAGTGGGGTACCTCCGTGGGTCGTAGGACGACCTGAAATAATCCTGGATCTGCACACTGGCCCGAAAGAAAACACGGACCCTTCGATTTATCGGAGGCTCTTCCTGTCCGTTGTTGGCCGCTATCCAGGTTCCGTCGTCGTCTACACTGATGGTTCGAGGACAGATACGAAGGTGGTCTGTGCGTTCGTTGTCGACAATGATAGGTTCCTTTTTGCTCTCCCGGAAACCTGTAGTGTGTACACAGCAGAGCTCTATGCTATCCGCGAAGCTCTGCGGTACGCACTGTACAATGAACGCCGACACTTTCTCGTGTGTACTGACTCCTTGAGCTCGCTCCAGTCTATTGATACTTGTTTCCCTCGGCACCCTCTGGTGCAGCGGATCCGGGACCTGCTGGCCGGGTGTTCGGATGCCGCCACCAGAGTCACGTTTCTGTGGCTCCCAAGCCACATGGGCATATAGGGAAATGAATTAGCAGATAAGGCTGCCAAGGAGGCATTTACACTGCACCCGTTGCCTTTCAAGGTTCCAGCAAGTGATATTCGCTCTGAGCTGAGACATCTCGTTATGTCCTATTGGGAGATGGAGTGGGAGGCCATTCCACTTCCCAATAAGCTGCGAGCGATAAAAGGAACGACGAAGGTTTGGAGGACTTCCATTCCGACTTCGCGGAGGGAAGCCGTGGTATTATGTCGTCTTCGGATCGGCCATGGTATCCTGACTCACTCGCATCTTTTGAAAGGGGAACCGCCTCCGATGTGTACCTGCGGCGAACACCTTACCGTGGTATACATCCTTACGGAGTGTGTGGACCTGGTCGATCTGCGCCGTAGTCTTAACCTTCCGAGTACAATCTCCGTTATCTTGCGAGATGACGAGCAGTCAGCAGACCTCGTCATCCGCTTTATGAGGGATAGTTGTTTGTTTTCTCTTTTGTGATGATGTCCTTTGTCCTAGTGATTTTTGTGTCAATAGCGCTTTTATTCCATTGACTTCATTTCAGTTAGTGTTGCGCATTTTAATGTGTTCTTTTAAAGTCTAATGTAAAGTACGTATCTATTTCTGTCCTAGAGCAATGCCTTATTCCCTTGTCTCCTGTATTTTTGCTTATTTTGTTCCAAAATAAGGCATCGCTGATCAGATCCACTGATTGTTTTAATCTCATACTCCTTTTCCATCACCATTTTTTAAACCTTTTTCAGTGGATACGTTTTAAAATTTTAACTGTCATGTATCGTGTCGTCCATCTCGTTCCATTAGGGGCCGATGACCTTCGATGTTAGGCCCCTTAAAACAACAAGCATCATCATCGGCATCATCATATTCTTCTTTTTCCTCTCTCTTTACCCCTGTGGGTGGGGACGCAGACGAATAATACACCCACGGTATCCCCCGCCTGTCGTGAGAGGCGACTAAATGGGGCGACCAAGGGATGATTGAATTAGAACCATGAAACTACTTTTGATTCGTACCATCACGCGGGGAACACCGTGGTTTGCCTGTAATTGCGAGTAGTATCACTATATTTGGTACGGAATAGGTTTGTAATTAGTAGCAGCAAAGAGTTGGTTCTCCTGTAGTTTTCCAGTACCCTTGAGTCGTACGCATGTGAGCAACACCGCGGATGTGGGCGTAGCCTGTGAGTTGTACCACTATATGAGTTGGTCTGCGTTGCCGATGATTAGTACCCACTATGTGAGGAACACCACGGGAATACCGGCACCCGTGACTAGTACACCTAGGTGAGGAACCTCATCGGTTTGCGTTGGGTATGAGTGGCGCCATCGTGTGAGAAACACCATAGGTCTGCGTTACCTGTACGAAGTACAATACTTGCTAGTAGTGCTGTCTTGTGTGCAACACCGTGAGTCTTCGCTACTTTTGATTAGTACCCCAAATACCATGGTTCTACTTTACTAGCGACAATTACCATTATGAGGGGCCGTTGACCTGGCTTTTGGCCCCCTTTAGAAAACAAGCGTCATCATCATCATTATTGTATTTTAGAATGGTCCCTTAGTCGGTAACGCTGTTTCTTTCTGGTAGTTTTTTGGTAGGATCCACTGATTGTTTTTGGGTTCATGTCCATCCATTCATTCTTCATGTCTTTTTTTCTTTTGGTCAGTGGATAATTTAAAACTTTTGTTTTGTCACTTCATTTCGTACCACCAGGGGCCGATGACCTAGATGTTAGGCCCCTGAAAAGACAAGCATCATCATCATCATCATGTAAGTTGATTAGCAGAAGGATCTTTTACTTCAAAGAAACTAACAACAGACGCTAGCTCGGTTGTATTATCAGTAATAGTGGACAGAGCCTTATCAGTGTCCACCCCAAATACTGGAATACAAATGGGAAACTCTAGAGATTCTTAAAGTTTCGCAATGGCTGCACCAACTGTGACACCAGACTGGACCTTCCTAATTAAAAGTTCATAAATCAATTCCTCCTTGCGCAGGCATACCCGCCAACTTTTAGGAACCAAAAATAGGTAGATTATTTATTCTTGGATTTCATCACATGGCTAATGGGTGGGGCAATCTGCTGAAATCTGGCGAAATAATAGGGGGCGGCATTGGAGATTGAGAAGTTTCAAAACCAGCATACGTGAAAAAAGGTCTGGATAAAAGGCATACATATCTACAGTTACAATGTGAATTGACCATTAAATTTAAAACCTTAAACTGAGAAAACATAAAAATGGTTACAAGAAAATGTACCTCATCACTCTCATTAAGGACACATACGAATAATAATATTTATGTCACACCGACACACACAATAAAATGCATAATACCGTAGTTTCTCGCGTAATTAACGCAATTTTGTGACGAAAAATACAGGCGAAAACTTCGGTTGCATAAATTATTCAAGGAATTTAGATATTTACAAATGAATTACAATTCATTTACATTTGAAAGATACATCAAATATAATATAAACACAATTGGTTCAACTCATTTGCAGTTATCGTCATTTGGCGTAAAATTCCGGCGTGAGATTTTTTCTGAAATGTCAAATAGGGTACAGCAGGTAAGTTAGACACGTGGGTTTGAAGTAGCGACACTAGAAAATATTCTCCTCATTAAGAGCTGACAATACGACCTGAATGCCATACCGGCAAAAAAAGAAAACTGTACAACAAGAGAAGGGCCGGGCATCGAAGGAGGGACTCTGCTACATTACCTTAAACCGTTCATAACCAATCTTGTACGAGTAACGTGTCCATCCATCCTTTTTCTTGAATACGAACGTGGATCACTCGCGGAAATTTTGCTTTAGGCATTGTTTTTCGTTTTAGAACGATGTAAGGTGCAAGCTTTCTGCCATCAGCTGTTACAGAAAGCATTGCAGTACCGGTACATCGTTGTTTTTTGCTTCCGGTAGCGCCAGTGGGAAGCGCGTACGATAACACTATGTTCCTTTCCTATCGATTGTTCGACTTTGTGGCATATGGAAACTGATTGACGTCTGACCTGCTGTTCCTATGAGGGAGATCAAACATTCCTTCACTTTACGCTTGCCAATCACAAAGCGATGAAAATGGTTGAAATCATTCGTCATTTTTTGGCATAATGTTGTTCTTCGTCGAAGAGAAAGTCCATTTCTCTTCATAAAATTAATCATCCCTGTACCAGTCGTACCGGCATTGACTGGTACGAGTAAACAAAGACATCAGATAACACAATCCAAGAAAACTTGAAAATGAAAGGCCAATACTCACCGAAATACAGCAACGGGCCATAAAACAGAGGCAACTCGGATCGTAACCTAGAGATTTTCACGGTGGTAAATAACAGAAAATATGAAAGAAAACCACAGAGATTTTCTTTGAAAAGAACTAAATATCCACGAACCTACTACGATGGCGTAGCAGGGGGAGAGGTGATAATCCCACGTGGCGCGTCCCAGGTGGCGGATAGGGGGGTCCTAACCGGCTTGCCGGCGGACTTGAGGGAAATAAAATACCTCTCGCGGACCAAACACACACCCCCTGCGGGTGGGGGACGCACATGCAGAATACATAAGCGGTATCCCCCGCCTGTCGTAAGAGACGACAAAAAGGGGCAACCTTGGCACGGACATGGATTGCGGTTTGGTATAATGTGATGGACCTCCTGTGGATGGGAGAGGCTGAATACATCCATAGGTAATCCCTGCCTGTCGTAGAAGGCGACTTAAAGGGTCATGTGGCCATGGTCCCCTTATTTTTTATTATTTTTCCGAGGGTCAGATGTAGACCATTCGAAATTTTGATGTGCGTGCTGCTCGGCGATGGAGCTACTATGTGTGCGACTACGCTCGAAAGCCCGTTCCGGCAACCACCCTGGACTCGGCGGGTGGGAGTGTCATGTACCCGGGCAGTAGTATCCGCCTGACAACGCAGGTCCCCGCACAGCCGAATGCCAGAAGGACATATTATTATTAATTATTTTTAATTTTTTTTCTCTATATTTAGTGCTATGTACACGCTATGGGGTACATGCTATTGCGGGTGACTGGAGGAAGGGAGTCCTAGTGCTCATTGTCTCAGTCATCCCGTATTAGGCATCGTCCAACATCGGACCCCGGGCAGTACCTGCTACGACCAGGTGGGTATTGCTTTGGCGGCTTGGTTCGGCTGCAGAGACCCCTGATCGGAGTGGGTGGCATTCGGGGAGGATGCTATCGGGCATGGCTTCCAAACGAAGTCGGCTCTCTCAAGGTGGTCCCCCACCTAAGCCTTTAATTTTTGCTTCCCTGAGAGGTTCAACTCCCTGGGAACATGCGCAGCGTGAAGAAATGGGATCCAGCTTCCCTAGGTTTCTGGTCGCTACCACAACCGATGGGCACGATTTTAAGCTGGTGAAGTCGATCCTTTTTAGTCGGCACATCGAAGGCGTCTATGGTGAACTGGAAGAACTTAAGAAAATGCGCAACGGTAGTTTGCTTCTAAAGACTCGTACAGCACTGCAAGCTGATCAGTTGCTTAAGTGCGAGCACTCTGGCGAAATCCCCGTCAAAGTGGAGGAGCATAAGTCCTTGAACCTGGTTCGCGGAGTCATCTTTCACCGCGACCTTATTTTGAACACTGACGACGAGTTGTTGGAAGATATGAAGAACCGTGGCGTGACAAACGTCCGGCGCATTATGCGCAAGGTCAGCGGTGAAGACGTTGCCACTGGTGCCTTCATTGTCTCTTTCAAGTTGTCAGTGTTACCAGAGAAAGTCAAGGTAACAACTTATCGTTGCGATGTGAGGCCGTACATTCCGCCTCCTATGCGATGCTATCAATGTCAGCGATTCGGACATATGGTATCTCGTTGTTCGAATCAGGCTGTATGTGGTACATGTGGACGAGTAACTCACGGCGCGGAGGAGTGCACAACTCCATACAAGTACACTAACTGCTCCGGTTTTCATACTCCTCGGGATCGGAATTGTCCGACGTACCTGAGTGAGAAGAAGATCCAGGAGATCAAGACCCTGGAAGGACTTTCCTACCAGAAAGCGCGCCGTAAGTTTAATTCTACGAATACACCTGCCCGTACACTTGACTATAGCTTGATAGCTCAGAGTCTTCCAGGATCGTCCTTTACAACCTCGACACCTGTCCAGACCGCAGCGCCCAAGGCGACTGTTGCTGCTCCCAGCAACGTCGCAAAGAGTCAAAGCTCGAGGGGGGGCACCCCACCTTTGACCAACCAGAAGTCTGTGCAGGCTGGTAGTTCCCAGCCTGCACAACAAGGGGGGAAGACTAAGTCTCCCCCCCTAGGAGGTCGACGAAAGTCGTGCCCCGGCCGGCGGAGGCGGCATCGTCGACCAGGGCTGGGAAACCATCTCCCAGCCCGTCTAAACTCGAAAAGAAGAAGGGGAAGAAGAGCGTCCGTGCTGAGCGCTCTCGGAATTCCCCTGCGAAGGAGAAGTCATGCCCCCCTCCTGAGGGGTATGAGTCTGCGGCGGGAGGTACTCCTGCTCCCAAACCGGCGCGCTCTCCTCGTAGAGGAACACTTCGCCCCCGAAAAACGTCGAAGTTCTGGGCGGCACCCCTGCCATCTTTTGATGATGGGATGGATGTAGCGCTGTCCTCTACATCTACGGATGTAGATGTAGATAGTGTTTAGGCTTACGAGCATTTTGTCGCTCATAACCTAACACTCCTTTTATAGTCCACACTATGGCACTGTTACAGTTGAATTGTAATGGTTATGACAGGCATCTTGCTGAGTTACGTCAGCTCATTAGTGAGTACGCAGCGAGTATAGTCTGTATTCAGGAGACCAACTTCAGACCTGGTCATCATACAGTCTTGAGAAATTTCAGACTATACTCGACAGAACGGTACTATACTCACCGGGCGTCCGGTGGTGTTGGGATTTTTGTACGTTCTGATACCTACAGCGAAGAGGTTCCATTAAGAACTCCCCTCGAGGCTGTAGCTGTTCGCGTTCCGCTGCCTGTCATAACAACAGTGTGTAATGTTTATTTTCCACCAGGTCACGCTCTTAACATAACTGATGTCACTGATCTTATAGACCAGCTTCCACCTCCCTTCCTCTTGTTGGGAGATTTTAACGCCCATCACCCTATCTGGGGCTCTGAGACGCCTTGCCCCAGGGGGAGAGAGCTGGAAGCATTAGTTACCGAGCTGGATTTATGTATTTTGAACACGGGGGAACCAACTCACTTTAGTGTGCGTTACGGCACATATTCTCGCATAGACGTAAGTCTATGCAGCCGAACGTTTGTTCCACTGTTTCGGTGGCATACACACGATGATCTCTGTGACAGTGACCATTTTCCCATCATTCTTACTTTGATGAACCACAAATCCGTCGAGGCTCCCCCTCGATGGATTTTGAAACATGCTGATTGGCCAAAGTACACATCATTAGCTGCCTTTAACGATGATATCAGGCAGACCGTCGGCGAGGAAATAACTTATATCACCCGAGTTATTCTTGCTGCTGCTGCGGAGTCCATTCCGTTCTATTCGGGGACTCCTCGCCGAAAGCTCGTTCCTTGGTGGAACGAAGAAATAGCAGCAGCCATCAAAGAACGCCGTCGCGCTCACAAACGTTACCGTCGACAGCCTACTGCGGCCAACTTGATTACATTCAAGAAACTCCGTTCTAAGGCGCGAGTTCTTATTCGTCAAAGTAAGAAGGCTTCATGGGAGAGATATGTGTCGTCTATGACGTCACATACTCCATCATCTCAAGTGTGGACTAAGCTTCGACGTATTTCGGGTATCCATGGATCATCTTCTGTACCGGGAATTTCCATTGCAGGCAGTATTGTCACTGAATCCCTCCTGATTGCTGACCATCTAGCCAGTCATTTCGCGGATGTATCTGGCTCCGGGAATTACCATCCTGTTTTCCTCGCTCTGAAGCGAGAGGCAGAACGGCATCACCTTAGTTTTGCCTCTCAAGCTTCAGAGGACTACAACGTGCCCTTTACGGAGTGGGAACTCCGCAGCGCCCTAGCGCTTTGCAAGGACACGTCTCCTGGACCGGACAACATCCACGACCAGATGTTGAAACACCTTAGTGATGATAGTCTCCTATATCTCCTTCGTGTGTTCAACCGAATCTGGACAGAGGGTGATTTTCCATCTCAGTGGCGAGAGGGCATAGTTATCCCTGTCCTCAAGCCTGACAAAGATCCTAAGTATGCAGGAAGTTACAGACCGATTTGTCTTACAAATTGCCTGTGTAAGCTATTTGAGAGGATGGTAAATTGCAGACTCGTGTGGTGTGTGGAGAAACAAGGACTCTTGTCCGAGTACCAATGTGGATTTCGAGCCGCTCGATCCACCACAGACCACTTGGTACGCCTGGAGAGCTCTATCCAGGATGCGTTTCTCCGCAAACAGCACTTGGTAGCTGTCTTCTTTGACTTGGAGAAGGCCTACGACACCACCTGGCGATATGGCATCCTTTCAGTCCTGCATCAATGGAGATTCCGAGGTAACTTGCCGGTATTTATTGCGAATTTTTTGTCCCTCCGTCTATTCCGTGTCCGAGTAGGGAGGACATATTCGCATTACCACGTTCAAGAAAATGGAGTCCCACAGGGATCGGTTCTTAGTGTCACTCTGTTCGCGATTGCCATAAACGGTATTGTCGCTGCTGCTGGTCCAGCCGTAATACCGTCCCTATATGTGGATGACTTTGCTCTGCACTATAGCTCGTGCAGTATGGCAGTCGCAGAGCGACAGTTACAGCAAGCTATTAGGAGGGTGGAGAAGTGGACCTTAGAACATGGCTTTCGGTTTTCTGCCGCAAAGACCTCCGTTGTCCACTTTTGTCGTCAACGTACTCTTCACCCTCATCCTGAGCTTTATCTAGGGAATGTCGTTCTTCCAGTCGTTGACACCTACCGATTTCTTGGGCTCCTTTTTGACAGTAAATTATCGTGGGAGCCACACGTGCGGGAGCTAAAAGTTCAATGCACCAAGAGGCTTAACCTCTTGAAGTTTCTTAGCAGCACTAATTGGGGAGCTGACCGCGTGGTGCTCCTGCGATTATATCGGGCACACATTTTATCCCGGTTAGACTACGGCAGTGCAGCATATGGCTCCGCAAGACCAAGCGTTCTTGCGAAGCTGAACAGTATCCACCACAGCGGGGTTAGGTTGGCGACGGGAGCTTTTCGTACAAGCCCCATCGCTAGCCTGCTCGCTGAGTCTGGTGTACCGCCTTTACACCTGAGGTGCCAGCAAATGCTTCTTTTGTATGCTGCAAATTTTCGACAGATGCCACTTCATCCGAGCTATCCCTGCGTGTTCAGCAATGGCAACCGTTTGTTGTACGCTGCTCATCCTCGTGCGACGCGGCCGGTTGGGATACGCTTGGATAGCAGTTATGAATTGTTTGACGTACCTTCGATTCCTTGCCTTGTCAGACAACCAAGTGGGGTACCTCCGTGGGTTGTACGACGACCTGAAATCATCCTGGATTTACACACTGGTCCGAAAGGAGACACGGACCCTTCGATTTATCGGAGGCTCTACCTGTCCGTTGTTGGCCGCTATCCAGGTTCAGTCGTCGTTTACACGGATGGTTCAAGGACAGATACGAAGGTGGGCTGTGCGTTCGTTGTCGGAAATGAACGGTTTCTTTTTGCTCTCCCGGAAACCTGTAGTGTGTACACAGCGGAGCTTTATGCTATCTGTGGAGCTCTGCGGTACGCACTGTACAATGAACGCCGACACTTTCTCGTGTGTACTGACTCCTTGAGCTCGCTCCAGTCTATTGATACCTGTTTCCCTCGGCACCCTCTGGTGCAGCGGATCCAGGACCTGCTGGCCGGGTGTTCGGATGCCGGCACCAGAATTACGTTTGTGTGGCTCCCCAGCCACATGGGCATAGAGGGAAACGAGTTAGCAGATCAGTCTGCCAAGGAGGCAGTTACACTGCCCCCGTTGCCTTTCAAGGTTCCAGCAAGTGATATTCGCTCTCAGCTGAGACATCTGGTTATGTCTCATTGGGAGATGGAGTGGCAGGCCATCCCACTTCCCAATAAGCTGAGAGCGATAAAAGGAACAACGAAGGTATGGAGGACTTCCCTTCGGGCTTCGCGGAGGGAAGCCGTGGTATTATGTCGTCTTCGGATCGGCCACGGTATCTTGACGCACTCCCATCTACTGAAAGGGTAACCCCCTCCGGTGTGTACCTGCGGCAACCATCTTACCGTGGTACACATCCTTACGGAGTGCGTGGACCTGATCGATCTGCGCCGTATTCTTAACCTTCCGAGTACAATCTCCCTTATCTTGCGCGATGACGGGCAGTCAGCAGACCTCGTCATCCGCTTTATGAGGGATAGCGGTCTGTTTTATCGTGTGTGATGATGTCCTTTGTCCTAGTGTTGTTTATGTCAGTTGCGCTTTTATCTCATTGACTTCATTTTAGTTTGTGTTGCGCATTTTAATGTGTTATTTTGACCTCTAACGTAAATTATGTGTTAATATCTGTACTACTGGGCAATGCCTTATTCCTTCGATTTCCTGTACTTCCTCTTCTTTTAAGAGAACATAAGGCATTGCGTATTAGATCCACTGATTGTTTTAATCTCACCCTCATTTTTCTTCATCACCACTCTTTTTTAACTCTAGTCAGTGGATACGTTTTAAAATTTTAACTTCATGTCTCATGTCTTTCATTTCGTTCCATTAGGGGCCGATGACCTTCGATGTTAGGCCCCTTAAAACAACAAGCATCATCATCATCATCAGTGATGGGTCGTTCATGAACGAACTGACTCTTTTGAACGACTCATTGAAGAGTGTTAGCTCAGAGCTAGCTCTCTCAATGAGAGTCGACTCTTGTAAGAGCTAGCTCCCTCCTTGCTCCTTGAGAGCTAGTCGTTCAATACGAGTGGACTCTTGTATGAGCTAGCTCCCTCCTTGCTTCCTGAGAGCTAGCCTTTTTTTTTTTTTTATCGGGGGGGCCCCCGAAGCCCGCTCCCCCCGCGTGACCAACGACTCAATCTACATGGCCTCCGACATGCTATTATTTCTAAGAAGAAGAAAGAGATAGCAGGGAGGAGTGGGAAGTGATACAAGGAGTATCTGCCGGTTTCCGAGTCAGACTCGCTACCACGGCAAAGTTTGTATTGGTTGGATAGTGTTAAGGTATGGTATTGAAGGGTCAGGGAAAAACCACATAGGCAGAAAGAAGAAAGAACCTACATGTAAAACCTGACATCTTGTGATAGCACATGCAAGGATGTGGGCTGGAAAAAGACCAGAGGTTGTGTTAGTTAGGAACAGGTAACATGCACAAAACATAAACCAGTTCCTTGCCATTCCATCACCTGGGGATCAGTCCGTCTGTGCACTGCTGTGACTAGCACGGTCCTTGCCGGCTGCGGAGCCATGCGTCAAGTACCACTAGGACCTGTCGCACGACTCCACCTCCTTGGGGTACCTTGTACCCAGTCTCCGATCCCGGAGAATGAGGCCAAGCCCGCCGAGGCGGGGGCCTCCTGGAAAGGGGTGGGTCATGGCGCCGGGCCTCCTTCCTCTCTGCCCGCGCCATGGCCCGGTAGACAGGGCAACTGCGATGGGAAGCCGGGTGGCCCCCCGAGCAGTTGGCGCACACCGGCGCGTCTCTAAGTGTTGCGCAGGCCGTGTAGTAGTGATCACCACCACAGCGGTTGCACCTCACCTCGAGCCCACAGCTGACCTGACGGTGGCCCCACCTCAGACAGCGGAAACACTGCAAGAGCTGCTGAGGGGGACGTTTCACTCTCACCTGACTGCCGCTACCCGCTGAGGTCCTCTCCTGATTGACTCCTCGGTTGACTGCTGTCCTGGGTTGCGGCTTGGCGGTCCTCTCCTGGTGAGCCAGCGTCGCCTTCTGCTTCCTGGTGCGGCGTCGTCTTCTTCTTCTTCCTTGGGGTTGCTTCTCGGCGGGGGAAGAGGCCTCGTCCTGGTGGCCCTCTTCCCGGCCTGGTGCCCCCGGGGTAGTTGGTGGCTGCGCTGCGTCGCCATCTTCTTCTTTCCCCTGGCTGGCGGCGGCGTCGGTCGGTCCCAAGGGTTGCTTCTCGGCTGGGGAAGAGGCCTCGCTCTGGTGGCCCTCCTCCCGGCCTGGTGACCCTGGGGTAGCTGCCGGCTCCTCTGCGTCGCCATCTTCATCTTTCTCCTGGCTGGCGGCGGCGGTGGCGTCGGTCGGTGCTAACACTCGACTGCGTTCCCTGTCCTGGGGGGGCGCACATCGAGGTCTGCAACTCGACAGACGTACAGGCAGGCTGGACCTGGGCAGCAGTATCAGTACGCCAGGGGGCGTCCTTCTCCACTGCCGTGCTGCCATCCACCATCACGGGCGCTCTCCTGGTTTGCGCCCGGGTTACAGGCCCCTCCTGGTAGGTCTGCGTATGCGACCACTTCGCCTTGGTAGGTGGGCGACGATCCTGGTTGGCGGCCTTGTTGGTCTGCGTGTACTTCGTAGAGTACAGCTTTCCAACTGGGGTCGCGTCGTCGCGGCGCTCGGGAGCGCCGCCGTCGTCCTCGGTCATTGGCTCCGTCTGCGTGGCTGCCTCCTGGTAGCCCGAGACGTCCAGGTGCTCCCTGAGTCCTGGTAGCCGGGCAACCTGGAACTGCTGAGACGCGCGCTCCTCGTAGACCTTGAAGCTGGCTGCGTCGTTAGGGCGAATGATGATCGCCCAGGTAGAAACCATAATGCCGATGATCGGCAGGAGTGGCTCTCCGATGAACTCCGCAGTCGCATTCAGGTTGTCGAAGACGCGCAGCGTCCCCTGGTGGTCGTCTTCCCCCGGCCGGTTGAACACCACCAGTCCCGGGCGTTCATAGTTGGGGGCATCCGTCTCGAAGAGCGCGTCTTGTAGCTTCTCGACGGCTCCCTCGTAGTCGTAGTCGACCAGCCTCACTGGTAGGGTCGGCTTCTCCATCCTGGTCCTCCTGTAAGAATTCCTGAAACAGAAGAAAGAGCGAGCACTGAAAAGTGCTACAGCTCAGACAATGCTCTTTCGAAGATGTACTAACAAGTACAGCTGCCTGACTAGTACTGGGAAAGTACAGAGCGCCTGGCAAGGAGAGAGAGAGCGAGCGGGAGGAACACGTCCTTCCACTACGGCTGTCGAACTCGTCCTTTTCCTGAGAGCTAGCACAAGCCGACTCTTTTATCAACAGCGACTCCAAGAAAGAGCTAGCTCGTCACATCGGCTCTCGTTCATTTCTAGCCAATGCCATGCCTCAGATAATCACGTGACGTACAGAGGCCGCTTTCTTTTTTATAGGCTGCCCAGTCTAGCCTCTTCCCGCGTTCAGTCAGTGCTCTGAGTCAGCTCTGAGTGCAGAGGTTGTGGTCTGTTTGTTAGGTACGTTTCTGTGCCATAGTTCTGGCAACCTGCAACGTAACGAAACAATGAAATGAAATAAACAACATGTTATTGAGCAATACTTACCTGTTCACTTCCTGTATGCACTCATAATCTATGAAGGATATAGAGCCTAGTATAGATCCAGTAGATTAGGAGCAATTAAATGCGTTCGTAGTTATGAATTAACATATTGCCAAAATCTTTCGGTTTTACGGTACAGTGGATAAAATAATACCCCGTAGTTTTAAATCGAATTAAGGCAAATAGAAAATAGCACTAGTTTTGGCTTTAAAATATAGGCTAAATAACTCATACCAAAGTGTATACCGCAGTACATTTTCAAATAATTATTTATTGACGTGTAAGAAGTCCGACTCCTTACCTGGATGGTCAGCACTGAGGCCTTCGCTGCAGAGGGTCCCGGATTCGATTCTCGGCCAAGTCGGGAATTTAATTCTTCTGGCTCGAGAACTGGGTGTTTGTGTTTGTCCCAACACTTTCCTCTTCATATTCAGACAACACACCACAATACCAACCACCATAGAAACACGCAATATTGATTACATCCCTCCGCATAAGGTTAGCATCAGGAAGGACATCCGGTCATAAAACAGGGCCAGCCGGGCTGAGTGACTCAAACGGTTGAGGCGCTGGCCTACTGACACCAACTTGGCAGGTTCGATCCTGGCTCAGTTCGGTGGTATTTGAAGGTGCTCAAATACGTCAGCCTTGTGTCGGTAGATTTACTGTCACGTAAAAAAACCCCTGCGGGGCTAAATTCTGGCACCTCGGCGTCTACGAAAACCGTAAATGTAGTTGGTGGGACGTAAAGCCAGTAACATTATTACTTATTATAAAACAGGGCCAAATCCACATTTGCGGAACAGTTCGCACCCGCGAACCCACAAGTGTGGGAAAAGTGGTCGAAGCGGAAGAAGAAGTAAGTTTAGATAGTGTAAGGAATGCCAATATATCGAACATATACGACTCATACGGTTTAATCGTTCTTGAAAAAAAAAAAAAAATAGAAGAGACTGTGACCATACTGTACAAGAAAAATAGGCAAAATGCTATGCGTACTGTAGTATACTTGGTTATATGTACATTTGTGCTGATAGTAGTTTCCATTATTTTCGTTAAAGATCGCGTTTAATCAGCTATGTTTCCTACGCTGCATTAATGAATGAAAGAATCTGTTGCTCCAACGCGGAGTGTCGAAAGAGGATATTCTGATGACATCTTTTGAGTGAAATGTAAACTACGTGCACAGGAAAAGAAATTCTTCTTATGCTTATCTGGATTGCCGGGGTCGAACGGAAGTATTGCCAATATCTCGAACATACGTCCCGTACGGTGCATTCAATCTTGAAAGACATCATTTTAAGGAGAATGGAAGTTAGGCAAAGTAATATTAGATATCATCAATCAACACTGTATGTTTGTGACACGTTTCTTCGTTACTGTGTATAAAACTTTATCATTGAATTAATTGCGAATGTTGCCAGCAGTGTACATTTGTTTTATTCCAAGAGTAGCGTACCAAACTGTACATTGTGTTGCCATCTGTAGTGGAAAATGTGAACTATCTCGCGCCATCTCGCTCCTTCAAATAAAAATGGGAGTCATGATTAATCTAGAAAATGGAAAATCACGCTATTTTGGGCGTTTATGAATAAATAACTCATGGCTTAGTGTATACTATAGTAACTTACATCCCATTACATTCTTAAACAATTATTTATTAACGTGTAAGTATTGCCAATATCATGAACATACGTCTCGTCACGGTGCATTCAGTTTTGAAAAGCATCATTTTAAGAAGAAAGGAAAATGGGCAAAGTAATATTAGATGTTATCCATTAATACTGCATTTTTGTTAAACATTTCTTCGTTACTGTATATAAAGCTTTATCGTTAGATTATTTGCCAATGTTGCCGGGAATGGCATATATTAGTTGTTTATTTGTTTTATTCAACGAGCTAGCTCGTTGGTTTTATTTCAAGAGTAGCTTTCTGAACTGGACGTTGTGCTGCCATCTGTTGTGGAAAATATAAACTATTTGCGCTATGTCGTTCGTTCACGGAAGTCATACAGAGCTACCGGAAGTCATGAAGAGCGACCGGAAGTCATAAAGAGCCGTCTGCCCTAAACCGGATGAACGAATGAACGAACGAACCTGGAGCGGAGAGCGGCCTCTGACTTCCTGGCTCGCTCCTACCTTCCCGCTCCCAAGAGTCGACTCTTTTGAACGACTCTCAGTTAGGAGCGGGAGCGAATGAGCTAGCTCCCTCAAAAGAGCTAGTTCGACCCATCACTACTGAGAGCACGCTCCAACGCGAGCTGCAGCAGAAGCGGGTAGAATAGCGAACGAGCCTAAGATCAGCCTCGCACTCAGGCTGGCCTGAGGCGGACCAATAGATAACAAGGAAATCATGACTTACATCAAATTAGAACATTTGAAGTACTCCGCGGACGGACGGACAGTAGGCGACATTAGTCGCACAGTACATAAAATAAAACAGAGTTGGAATAGGTTCCCAAAAAAGACAAATTTCAAGGATGAGTCACCTAGGCCTAAAATGTTTGGAGAAAGGCTAAAAACGTGTCCCCACGGGACAAGCCTCGGCTAACTTTCAAATCCGAGACACTGATTCCATGTGGCGCGACTATTTCTCATTCTTTAAAATATAGCATTTCGTGAGAAACGGCTTATCCAACATTGCGTAATCTTCTACTTGCGGAAACTTGCCGCTTTTTGGTCCGCGAAATGCTTTGCGAGACTTATTGGCCACTTGAAGTGCACTTCTGTTACCGCGGTAGCGCACGTTTCATTTGGACACTGAATACTTGCTGCCCGCTGCCCTATTCCCGTATGTTTCGCCGTAACTGATCACCGCGAATTTGTATGATGGTGTATTACTCCAATACTGTGGATTGGCGAACAATTTTTAGATCACAGAATGTCCCGTACCCGAAACACTCGTAGAACTAATGCTGTGGGATTTCCTGACGGCTAATAACAGCACGTTGCCCTGTGTTCGGAATGCCCGCTTTAGCAATAGGAAGCCTGCTATATGTCTTTTCACGTGAGTTTAATCCTGATATAAACATGGTATGTCCACGCCTCCGCCAAAGAAAGAGTTGTGATTCGCTGAGCGCGTAGTACTGACCTCCACCCCGTCAACGTCTCGTTTTCGGACGTACAGGGCTGCGCATCGCATATGACAACAGTGCGAAGATCTGAACTTCTGAATAAACGACTAAACCTGGATTATGATTATTTAGTTTATTGAACACATTCACTTCTGTTACCGCGGTCATTTCTGAGCGGTTTTCCTCTTTTGTGCTTCACTACACGCGATGGTCCTACCTCTTGCTCCATTACTCTCACAATGAATACTGACACTGACTGCTGCTGCAAAATGCAACACCTTACCTCCACTCTGTACAGCTTGGGACGTTCCCCCACTACGAGAAGACTTTCTTATTATGCCACGCCTTGTGCCTTCATTTGTCGTTATTTAATCACTATTTTATAAATAAAAAAGCACATATATATACCGGTATATATGACAACCATATTTTAATTTGATTAAGTACTTTTCCAAACTTTCTCAATGTAATAAACTAAAATGAAATCAAATTAATGCGACGTACTACTTTTCTTCGAGCTCGCATACAGTCGAGTGTGTGCGACGGTTGCTTCTCCAATCAACTACGTCCCACGTGCAACGGCAAGGTGCTCCGCCTATTTGTTTACATCAGGATTAAACTCTCGTGAAAAGTGGTGCACTTGAGTAGTTGATATCTTTATTTCGAAACGCATCCGGAGCTGAGTGATGGATGTTCGAAGTTGTGGGTGCGCCATATACGTGAACATTTCTTTTTCTCCACTTTGGACCCAAAAAATATTGGGATGCGTAAATTATGGAAGGGCGTTAATCACGCGAGAAAATACGGTAGTTTCCTTTATCAAACGATAACATTAATGGAAATTTATAGGTATCTCTGAACACTTGGTGATAACGATTGTCATACTTTTTGGCCATAACGAGAAAACAAAATGCCAGGAACTGTCACCGACACAACCCCCTTAAAAACATTCAACTCATTAAAATTATGCACTTAAATACTCGAAACTACCACATACAAAACAATTCAATATGTCCCATACATTATTAAATACGACTTTGACAGAGGGGGAAAGCATAGAAATGCAAGAAAAAACAAGTGGCCTACAACTCCGACGAAACTACGTACAGAAACGATGATAACAACGCGCAAACAGCACAATAACAAACTCATTCTTTCGTCCCGATTATCTGAGTCGTTAGCGTACGCTAGCCTCTTGCTTGCAGGACGATCGCCACCCCGAATCCCCAGCTGTTTCAAGCGCACACGCTGCTGTGGTGAGCGGGAAACACGATACACGAAGGCGACGCACAAAACACTCATGAAATAAAGCATCAAATAAATACGCTTTAAAATGAGGTTTCGTAAATTGCACAAGCACGTAAGAATTTATCCTTTATCCTAGGGGAAGAGTATTGGCCGTATTAGAGGCTATATTAGTCAAAATCGGAAGAAGTAAAAATAAATCGGAAAATCGAAAGAGTTGGCAGGTATGCGCAGGTAACCAGGTGCATGGACTTTGCGAGAACCAGACATAGTGATAGAAAACCTGACAAAATTTGGAAAATTCCAGCAACAAAAATGTTTTTGAGTTAGGTGTGGATTTCTATGAATAGCTGTCAAAAGGGGCTTTATCCAGACCCATTCAACCACGCTCTGCTACCACTTGTTATGGGGATACTGTGGTTTACAGAGATGAAAGAAGGTGCAGGCATGAATGGGTGGATATAAGACAGACAGAAGATTAATTTAAAACATTAAAATTAGAGCTATAATTATTTCTCTTCTATTTTCTTTCTTTTCAAAAGTTAGACTTGACAAATTCAGGTATCAAAATTTAGGTCACAAGCTAGGTAACAACTTTTAGAAAATCAGAACGATCAACTAATAACAAATTAGCAAGCTTGAACTTGCAGATCCCTAACTACCAATACAACTGCTCCCATTAACAAACAGTCAATGAGACGCGTTTCCCGATTTCTTATACATCAAGAGGAAGAGCGTTATTGCTCTATCAATTTACACTTAGGAATCTATTTTCAAAGGTGTCCATGCCCATCAAAAGCACAACCTACATTTTACAAAATCACCACGAACCTGCTACGCAGGCGTAGCAGGGGGAGAGGTGACACTCCCACGTGGCGCGTCCCAGGTGGCGGATAGCGGGGTCCTAACCGGCTTGCCGGCGGACTTGAGGGAAATAAAATACCTCTCGCGGACCAAACACGCACCCCCTGTGGGTGGGGGGGCAGACGAATATTACACCCACGGTATCCCCTGCCTGTCGTGAGAGGCGACTAAAAGGGGCGACCAAGGGATGATTGGATTAGAACCATGAAACTACTTGTGATTAGTACCACCACGCGGGGAACACCATGGGTCGTTATTACTTGCGCGTAGTACCACTATGTTAGGTACCAAATAGGTTTGCGATTAGTAGCAATCAGGAGCACCGTGCGGTCAGGCTTTTACGGTACCTGTGATTAGTAGCACTATATGAGCGACACCAGGGTTCTGGCTTGCCTATGATTAGTACCCACTACATAAGGAACACCACGGGATAGTACGAGTCCCTGTGGTTAGTACACGTATGTGATGAAAACCATAGGTTTGCGTTGCCTATAAATGGCGCCGCTATGTGTGAAACACCATAGGTCTGTATTACCTGTGCGGATTTCATTACCTGTGAGTAGTACCATAACGTGTGGAATACCGCGAGTCTACCATACTGTTGTTTAGTTCCGCACCATGTCAAATACCATGGTTCTTCTTTCCAAGCGATAAGAACCATTATGAGAGGCTGATGACCCCTTTAGCTTGCAAGCATCATCAATTCAGTATTGACCTCTAGAAGTAGTCCCTTGGTCAGTATTACCATTGTTCTCCGTCAGTTCCTGAGACTGAGGCATTGCGGGTCGGCTCCACTGATTGTTTTAACTTCATATCCATCCGTTCATTTTTCGTCCTCACGTTTTGAATTCTGGTCAGTGGAGGATTTTGTGTGTATTTTTATTTTTTCATTGCATTTCGTCTCATTTCGTACCATCAGGGGCCGATGACCTCGATGTTAGGCCCCTTAAAACAACAAGCATCATCATCATTTACAAAATCAAACAGTATTCACTGTCTTAAATGCTCAACAGTCTTATATTTTTACCATGGAAAGAAAGAAATAGAGTTTAACAGGGATAGCGAGTACCCATTCTACAGAGCCTTTGGTAAAAACAAAAGGTTAAAGTTGCTGGCCCAAAAATCATAATAGTGAGGACGAGGACACTTGCACTCCTTAAAATTTACATTAGGTGCATAAAACCCTATTTGGGCTTGTGGCCCGACGTTACAGAGGCTAAGCCTATACTACGGAGGTGACTAGATGGATAAAAATATTTAAGTTGCAGAAATTACAAGACAGAAAATTTTACAAAGTCATAGTCACCTCAAAATCAAGTTGAGAAGGAATATAAGAGGGTACCTCACTCTAGATTCCCTGATTTTGGTTAAGTTCTTTCGGCTTGATATCAATTTACATTTTAAAGTTTGAAATCTACATTTTAGAAAAATAAAGTTACATTACTAAGGATTTGAAACCTTCCCCTCAAGCTAGCATTGAAAGACAATCAAATTTTAAGCTGAAGCTGCCATTTCCTTGAGCTGGTGGACCTCCTGAAGAAGGATGAGGCGGCTCCTCGCCTCCGTTACGAACACACTCTTAGACTGGTGCGATCACTAAGACAACTTGGTCTGAAAATGTGCCATCCTTTATGCCCGAGGGGAAAGTTCCAGGACACTCTGGGATAAGGCCCTGACACACCCCCAATTCTCACTGGATAATCAAATAAATACCAGAAGGTTCCGATAGGCAGAAAAATAAATACACAAAATTTTTCATTGGCCAACATCTTAAGTTGGTGGGAAGAGATAGAAGGGTTTGAACATCAAAAAACAAAAACGACACATTTCAGTTTAGAAAACCTTTACATACAAAATGTATCTAGAATTTGAATAGTTCCACGAACCTGGTACGCAAGCGTAGCATGGGGAGAGGTGATACTCCCACGTGGTGCGTCCCAGGTGGCGGATAGGGGGGTCCTAACCAGCTTGCCGGCGGACTTGAGGGAAATAAAATACCTCTCGCGGACCAAACACACACCCCCTGTGGGTGGGGGAGGCAGACGAATAATACACCCACGGTATCCCCTGCCTGTCGTGAGAGGCGGCTAAAAGGGGCGACCAAGGGATGCTTGGATTAGAACCATGAAACTCACTTTGATTAGTACCATCACGCGTGGAACACCATCGGTCGCTTTTACTTGCGAGTAGTACCACTCTGTTAGGTACTCCATATTTTTGTGATTCTTAGCACTCGAGGGGGGTTCAGTGTTGGTTTCCAGTACCCATGAGTCGTGCCCGTGTGTGCAACACCACAGGTCTGGGCGTTGCCTGTGAGTTGTACCCGTGTGAGCGACACCACGCGTCTGGGCGTAGCCTGTGACTTGTACCACTATATGAGCGACACCGTGGGTTGCGTTGCCAGTGATTAGTACCCACTATGTGAGGAACACCACGGGAATGCCGGCGCCCGTGCTTAGTACACCTAGGTGAGGAACCTCATCGGTTTGCGTTGGCTCTGAGTGGCGCCATTGTGTGAGAAACACCATAGGTCTGCGTTACCTTTACGACGTACAATACTTGTGAGTAGTACCTTAATGCTTGGAACACCGTGAGTTTACGCTACCTTTGATTAGTACCGCAGCTCGAGAAATATCATGGTTCTACTGTACTCGCGACTTGTACCACACTGAGGGCCCGTAGACCTGGTTTTTGGACCCCTTTAGACATCAAGCGTAATCGATTCAGGACTGTGCTTTATAAGTGGTCCCTTGGTCAGTAATACTATTATTCATGACCGTTTTTTGGGTCGGATCCACTGTTCTTTTGTTTGTTTGTTTGTTTCTTGTTTGTTTTTGTTATTTTTTGGGTTCATGTCCATCCATTCATTTTTCATGACATTTTTATTTATTTTGGTCAGTGGATTTTTTGAATTTTTTGTCATTTCATTTCGTACCATTAGGGGCCGATGACCTCGATGTTAGGCCCCTTTAAACAACAAGCATCATCATCATCAATTTGAATAGTTCATCTTCACACCAGAGGACAGGACATAAGTTTTATAGTAGGGACATCAGTTGAGAAATGTCCAGACCTCCTGTACTAGTTGTTTCACAGTTTACTTTATAGAGGGCCTTATCCAAGGCGCTTAAGGGGACACTATAGTGAAATTTCAACTATATTTTTCAATGAATTGTTACCAGTTCTTTTCTGAGGTTTAACTCCTCAGATATAGTAATGCAACCAACTTTCAATATTGTACCTATACAACTTTTGATTAGGAAATCTTTTACTTTCCTTTTACCAACATCATTAAAAAAAGTCCCTTCTTCACAATATTTTTCCATTTGGCACCAAATTTTGCAAAAATATGCTGTATAGTTATGCCAACAAACATCAGTATCACAGTTTGTTGTTTGAGAAATATATTGGCCTGAAGAATTTTTTAAAATGTAATGTTTAATTTTTAAAAAATATGTGTACACAATATTTGGTAAGTCAAAACAAGAATTGAATCACCTTCAACATCAAAATACACACTGACATTTATGCACCAACTATCCAACTACTACTGTGTAAAACTTCACCTACATCAGACAAAAGTTGCATGATAAGGGACTATTTCTGAAAGAAATCGTGAAGATTTTGCTAAGCCATAAAATGCAAAATAAAAATCTATGCAACTTCACTCACTTTAGAACTGTCATGCACAATAACTTTACCCTTCAGACTTCTTTCTTCTCTCCTCCAGTGATATTTTCATCACCTTATTCTTTATCCTTAGCTCTTTGCTTTCACCTGATCTCCTTTTCCTGATTTACTGTATGCATCTTTGGTCTCGCTGGTGACTGATGTCCACAGCAGAAGTTGGTGCTGGCTTCCCTTTGATGGACTGAAGGACTTCAAGTGTTCTAACACACCCCACAGCACTCACAATACCAACCTGAAGTTTATTCCTAGTAACAAATACTTCTTTTGGACATTTTGTTCCAAAGAACACTGTGAAGGCTCTCATTTGGATTTTGTGTCTTCCCTTTTGTGCACCTTTGTATAAGTGCATCTGATGCAAGTATCTGATATGTTGGCATTCTTTCTAAAACTAAATCATACAGAATACCACATCTGCTACTCAATTCTTAGATTATATTTGAAATCCAAATGAGAATTTGAATTTTGAATTTATTACTTATTACTTACATGCCACTGAGGCTGAAAAGCCCTTTCTTACAATACAATACAGGTTTATGAACACACTAACTACATTTTTATAATATTAAAAAATGATAATACAGATACCAAATCCAGTAAGATTAAAACATACATTATACAATAAGTAAGAAAAGTAAATCATTAAGCCCTTCTGTTATTTTAGACTACATGGATCTAAAGAATATAAAGCTAAAGAGAGAAACAATTTTCTTCGAAATATACAGAGAGAGACATAAGAAAGGGAAAGCAGCAACTGGAGGGGCGTGTCGAGTAGAGCATGGGACAGTTAAATGCTAGCGCACCACCATTTAAAGGAGGCGCTGTGGGCTTTAAAGATGGCGGCATTTAAAAAATAAAGTCAATTTTCGAAAGAACACACATCAGGGTATTTCGTAGAGTTCTAAACCCAATTTTGATATTTTCCTCGAAATTCATGAAATTTCAGTATAGTGTCCCCTTAATTTAAATGTACGGGGCGGGTGTACCTCCGGTACAGAAACTATAAATTTTCATCTCTACACCCAGAAAACGAGATCTGTTAGACTGTTTCAACTATCGAAAAATAGCTCTGATACCACATACCAGCAAGGTGATGCTGAAAATCATACAACGAAGATTAAAACCATACATGAAGCGCGAAATCCGCTACTCGTTAATGACGTAAATTGGATGATGGAAACAGCAAAGCAATACCAGAAGGAACTGTACATGTGCTTTATAGATTACAGGAAAGCCTTTGATAGTGGAAGTCGTCAGAAGATGTGGAATGTACTCAGACAGATGGGCATACCTGAACATTTCATTCTTAAGGAGTAACCTCTTCTTGGGACAAGAAGCCAACGTAGAAATTGAGCATGGTGAAAAAGCAAAGGCTTACGACAAGGCAGTATACTTTCACCTTACTTGCTCAATCAAATCTGTATGCTGAACGCATAGTGAGGAAGTCTGGATTGGATGAGTCACCTCATGGCTTTAAAATTCATCGATTTACAGTAATATAAACTTGAGGTATGTAGACGACACCATTTTGGTTGCTGGAAGTAAGGAAGAGTCGAGGACATCATAATGAAAGTTAGAGAACAGAGTGAGAACATGGACCTGTACCTGAATATCAACGAGACCAAAATCATGATGAATAATGAGTTAATCAAAGAGGTGAATATTTTCTGTTTGTTGGTGTACCGGTTGGTACACCCCAACCCCGCAAATTTAAATATTGCGCGAGTTGAAAAACTCCTCTACAGGAGAAAGCCTGAACTTTAACAAACTGTATTAACTCAACGGTTTCTCGGAAGATGTCACTATTGTAAATTTGGTAATTTTGAAGTGTTCTGAACTGTGTTTATTTCGATTTGTGTTTGTTTATTCCGTATCAAGAAGTGTGGACATTCTCTTCTAGATGTCTCTACAGAGAAAAGAGTACGATTGTGCACTCTGGTGCGAAGTGAAGGGACTGTTCTTGAAGAAACTTTGTATTCATAAGTTGTTCTTTGTTAAATTTCTTTCTTTTATTGTTTGGGTTGGCAATATTAATCCTTCTGTCCGCCAGTTTTGAACTCAGCCAATCCCGAAATTCTTTAATGAATTTTCAGCCAATCATGTATGTCTTCGTCGATATGGATATGCTGCTATTAGCTACCCAATAAAATCGTGTGGGTGTGTCTACTTATTCCTGAAAGGCCTCGAATTCTCCACGAGGGTATAAAAACTGCTGATTTCTTGTCTCGGTGCCACTTCAGTAACATCTCTCTTAGTGTGTGAATATGTAGCAGGGGGCGGGAAGCGCCTCTTTCTTCAAGCAGAAGCTCTTCAACAAGGTAATGGCCTGTTAACATCTTTATTTCTCGCTAGCTCAGTAGTTTAACTCTCGGGGAGGGTTCGAAGCCTTTAATATGTAACCTATTCCTTTAAAATGTAAATTTCCTTTCTCTGTATGTAAAAACATCAAATCTCTTTTACTATAATGCGGGGATAGAGAGTGCTTCACCCTCTCGAACTCCCCTTCATTGTGAATTTGAGGTGACTGTGTTTTCGTAACCGTTTTTCTCTTCCTTCTTAAAGTTTTAAACTTATTTTGCCGACTAGTCACCTCCATAGATTGGGATTAGCCCCTGTATTATCGGCCTAGCGCCACATTGGTTTTTAGACAAAAACGTTGTGTAGGAGTGCAAGTTATCGCCTCCATTCTATTTTGCATTATGGTCCAGTAACTTAACCTGATGTTTGTTTTCCTCATGTAAAGGCCCTGTAGGTTGGGTATCTAATACCCCTGTTTCCTGGTGTGCCTTGAGGGCAGTCTGAAGTGAAAGTTGTTGCGGCCTTTGAGAGGCTTGTCAAATTGAGAGCGGGTCTGCTCTTTTCCTTAACATTGTAATTAGGAGCAAGTGCTCCTTGTACTTAGGGATTTTCTGCCCTTTAGCAATTGTGATCGTGAGCTGAGAGCTCAGGAAGTAAACTTGGGGCTCGAAGCCCAAATTTTGTAATGAGCTGTAATTTGTTAATTGTTGATCTGCTACTTGGTACCTGTTATACTCTGTTATTTGTTGATTTTGAAAAGAAAATATAACCTTTGTTAAAGTTTTAAATTAACATTAATCTTGTAGTTGAGACCTATTCCAGCCCGCACCTTCTTTCACCTCTAACTACCACGGAGAAATCCGTAACAGTTGGGATCAACCATCGCTAGAAGTGGCTCAAACAGTTAAAAAAATTGACAAAGATTTGACCTTGGAAGAGCAGCATTCAAGATCTTATAGTGTTCAGATGTATCTTTGCATTCTAAAGTTAGAATGGTTAAGGAGGTGTCTCAGATACGATGGTGGCCAGCAATCAGATGGATAGACTCCATCAAATCCAACATGAACATGTCACATAAGGACCTGTAATACAGTAAAACTTCGATGCCTCATTTTTCAAGGGGAACCCCTGCTGGTGGGGGACGCACATGTAGAATACACACGCGGTATCCCCTGCCTGTCGTAAGAGGCGACAAAAAGGGGCGACCTTGGCGCGGACATGGATTGCGGTTTGGTATAATGTGATGGACCTCCTGTGGATGGGAGAGGCTGAATACATCCATAGGTAATCCCTGCCTGTCGTAGAAGGCGAGTTAAAGGGTTATGTGGCCATGGTCCCCTCTTTATTTTTTATTATTTTTCCGAGGGTCAGATGTAGACCAATCAAAATTTTGATGTGCGTGCTGCTCGGCGATGGAGCTCCTATGTGTGCGACTACGCTCAAAAGCCCGTGCCAGCAACCACCCAGGACGCGGCGGGTGGGAGTGTCATGTACCCGGGCAGTGGTATCCGCCTGACAACGCAGGTCCCCGCACAGCCGAATGCCAGAAGGACATATTATTATTAATTATTTTTATTTATTTTTTCTATATTTAGTGCTCTGTACACGCTATGGGGTACATGCTATTGCGGGTGACTGGAGGAAGGGAGTCCTAGTGCTCATTGCCTCAGACATCACGTATTAGGCATCTTTCAACATCGGACCCCGGGCAATACCTGCTATGACCAGGTGGGTATTGCCTTGGCTGCTTGGTTCGGCTACAGAGACCCCTGATCGGAGTGGGTGGCATTCGGGGAGGATGATTTCGGGTATGGCGTCGAAACAACTTCCGCCAGAAACCTCGGGTAGTTCGCTACCCAAGTCTTTAACTTTGGATTCTCTAAGGGGGGCAACCCCTTGGGAACAGGCGCAGCGATTAAATTTGGGATCCAGCTTCCCTAGGTTCCTGGTTGCTACCAGAACCGATGGGCAGGACTTCAAGCTGGTTAAATCCATCCTATTCAGTAGGTACATCGAAGGTGTATATGGCGAACTTGCGGACCTGAAGAAAATGCGCAATGGTGGTTTGCTTCTGAAGACGAGCACTGCGCTCCAGGCCGATCAATTGCTTAAGTGCGACCATTTTGGCGACATCCCCGTCAAAGTGGAAGAGCACAAAACATTGAATCTGGTTCGTGGAGTTATTTTCCACCGTGATCTCGTCCTGAACACTGACGATGAATTGATGGAAGACATGAAGCACCGTGGCGTGACCCACGTCCGGCGTATCACACGCAAAGTCAACGGTGAAGACGTTGCCACGGGTGCGTACATAGTCTCCTTCAAATTGTCAGTGTTGCCCGAGAAAGTCAAGGTAACAACCTATCGTTGCGATGTGAGGCCGTACATCCCGCCTCCTATGCGATGCTATCAATGCCAGAGATTCGGACACATGGTATCTCGTTGTTCGAATCCGTCAGTGTGTGGTACATGTGGGAAAGTAGCTCACGGCGCGGAGGAGTGTACACCTCCGTTCAAGTGCACTAACTGCTCTGGTCTTCATTCTCCTCGGGATCGGAATTGTCCGACCTATCTGAGCGAGAAGAAGATCCAGGAGATCAAGACCCTGGATGGTCTTTCCTACCAGGAAGCGCGTCGTAAGTTTAATTCTCTGAATGCACCGGCCAAGACACTTGACTTCAGCTTGATAGCACAGTCCCTGCCAGGTTCCTCGTTTTCAACTGGAACACCTGCCCAGAAGATCGCTGCGCCCAAGCCAAAGAGACCTAGCTCGAAGGTGGGTCCGTCCCGGCCTTCGACCACCAATATACCTGTGCTGGCTAGGAAACCTACGCCGGCACAAAAAGGGAAGAAGACAACGTCTCCTTCCCTCACGAGGTCGGCGACAGCCGAGCCCAAGCCGGCGGAGGCGGCATCGACGACCAGGGATGGGAAATCATCTCCCAGCCCGTCTCAACAAGAATCGACGGTGGGGAAGAAGAGCGACCTTAGCAGGCGTTCTTCCACTTCTCCTACGAATGGGGCTTCACGCCCTCCACCCGGAGGGCCTGATTCCACGCCAGCGGTTCTTCCTTCTAGAAGACCTGCGCGCTCCCCTCGTAAGAGGAAACCCCACCCCAAAACTACGTCGAAGAAATTGAAGGCATGCTTCACCTCGTCTAGTGACGGGGAGATGCACGTGGAGCATGAATCTCCATCTTCGGATGGGGAGGTGAGTGTAGGTTAGGTTAGGTGGCATTACGCTGCTCCTAACCTAAACCACACTAGTCCACACTTACATTATGGCACTGTTACAATGGAATTGTAACGGTTATGATAGGCATCTTGCCGAGTTGCGCCAGCTCATTAGCGAGTATTCGGCGAGTATAGTCTGTATTCAGGAAACAAATTTCCGGCCTGGTCATCATACGGTACTGAGAAATTTTCGACTATACTCGACAGAACGACATTATGCTCACCGGGCTTCCGGTAGCGTTGGCATTTTTGTCCGTTCTGATACCTACAGCGAGGAGGTTCCAATACGAACCCCGCTGGAGGCAGTAGCTGTTCGCGTACCGCTGCCTGTCATAACTACAGTGTGTAATGTTTATTTTCCACCAGGTGAGGCTCTTAACATCAATGATGTCACTGATCTTCTACATCAGCTTCCACATCCCTTCCTCTTGTTGGGCGATTTCAACGCCCATCACCCCATCTGGGGCTCTGAGTCGCCTTGCCCCCGGGGAAGAGAGTTGGAAACATTAGTAACAGAGCTGGATTTATGTATTTTGAACACAGGGGAACCAACACACTTCAGTGTACGTTACGGCACTTATTCTCGCATAGACGTAAGTCTGTGCAGCCGAACGTTGGTTCCGCTGTTTCGGTGGAACACACACGGCGATCTTTTTGACAGTGACCATTTTCCCATAATTCTTACTTTGCTGAACCACAAATCCGTCGAGGCTCCCCCTCGATGGATTTTTCAACATTCTGATTGGCCAAAGTACACATCACTAGCTGTCTTTAACGACAAAATCAGGCGGACCGTCGGCGAGGAAACAACTTACATCACCCAGGTTATTCTTGCTGCTGCTGAGGAGTCCATTCCGTTCTACTCGGGGACTCCTCGCCGAAAGCTCGTTCCTTGGTGGAACGAAGACATAGCAGCAGCTATCAAAGAACGCCGTCGCGCTCACAAACATTACCGTAGACAGCCCACTGCGGCCAACTTGGTAACATTTAAGAAACTCCGCGCTAAGGCGCGAGTTTTTATTCGCCAAAGTAAGAAGGCTTCATGGGAGAGATATGTGTCGTCTATGACGTCACATACTCCATCATCTCAAGTGTGGACTAAGCTTCGACGTATTTCGGGTATCCAAGGATCATCTTCTGCACCGGGAGTTTCCATTGCAGGCAACATCGACACTGAACCCCTCCTGATTGCTGACCATCTCGCTAGTCATTTCGCGGATGTATCTGGCTCCGGGAATTACCATCCTGATTACCTCGCTCTGAAGCGGGAGGCGGAACGTTCTCACCTTAGTTTTGCCTCTCAAGCTTCAGAGGAATACAACGTGCCCTTTACGGAGTGGGAACTCCGCAGCGCCCTAGCGCTTTGCAAGGACACGTCTCCTGGACCGGACAACATCCATAACCAGATGTTGAAACACCTTAGTGATGATAGTTTACTGTATCTCCTTCGTGTGTTCAACCGAATCTGGATGGAGGGTGATTTTCCGTCTTAGTGGCGAGAGGGCATAATTATTCCTGTCCTCAAGGCTGACAAAGATCCTAAGTATGCAGGAAGTTACCGACCGATTTGCCTTACAAACTGCCTGTGTAAGCTGTTTGAGAGGATGGTTAATCGCCGACTTGTGTGGTGTCTGGAGAAACAAGGACTCTTGTCCGAGTACCAATGTGGATTTCGAGCCGCTCGATCCACCACTGACTACTTGGTACGGCTGGAAAGCTCTATCCAGGATGCGTTTCTCCGCAAACAGCACTTGGTGGCTGTTTTCTTTGACTTAGAGAAGGCTTATGACACCACATGGCGATATGGTATAATTTCAGCCCTGCATCAATGGAGATTCCGAGGTAACTTGCCGGCGTTTATTGCGAATTTCTTGTCCCTACGTCTATTCCGTGTCCGAGTAAGGAGGACATATTCGCAATACCACGTACAAGAAAATGGAGTCCCACAGGGATCGGTCCTTCGTGTCACTCTGTTCGCCATTGCCATCAACGGTATTGTTGCTGCTGCTGGTCCAGCAGTTATACCGTCGCTATATGTGGACGATTTTGCTCTGCACTATAGCTCGCGTAATATGGCAGTCGCAGAGCGACAATTACAACACGCTATTAGGAGGGTGGAGCCGTGTACCTTAGAACATGGCTTTCGGTTTTCTGCCGCAAAAACCTCCGTTGTCCACTTTTGTCGTCAACGTACTCTTCACCCTCATCCTGAGCTTTATCTAGGGAATGTCGTTCTTCCAGTCGTTGACACCTACCGATTTCTTGGGCTCCTTTTTGACAGTAAATTATCGTGGGAGCCACACGTGCGGGAGCTAAAAGTGCAATGCACCAAGAGGCTTAACCTCTTGAAGTTTCTTAGCAGCACTAATTGGGGAGCTGACCGCGTGGTGCTCCTGCGATTATATCGGGCACACATTTTATCCCGGTTAGACTACGGCAGTGCAGCATATGGCTCCGCAAGACCAAGTGTTCTTGCGAAGCTGAACAGTATCCACCACAGCGGGGTTAGGTTGGCGACGGGAGCTTTTCGTACAAGCCCCATCGCTAGCCTGCTCGCTGAGTCTGGTGTGCCGCCTTTTCACCTGAGGCGCCAGCAAATGCTTCTTTTGTATGCTGCAAATTTGCGACAGATGCCACTTCATCCGAGCTATCCCTGCGTGTTCAACAATGGCAACCGTTTGTTGTACGCTGCTCATCCTCGTGCGACGCGGCCGGTTGGGATACGCTTGGATAGCAGTTATGAATTGTTTGACGTACCTTCGATTCCTTGCCTTGTCAGACAACCAAGTGGGGTACCTCCGTGGGTTGTACGACGACCTGAAATCATCCTGGATTTACACACTGGTCCGAAAGGACACACGGACCGTTCGATTTATCGGAGGCTCTACCTGTCCGTTGTTGGCCGCTATCCAGGTTCAGTCGTCGTTTACACGGATGGTTCAAGGACAGATACGAAGGTGGGCTGTGCGTTCGTTGTCGGAAATGATCTGTTTCTTTTTGCTCTCCCGGAAACCTGTAGTGTGTACACAGCGGAGCTTTATGCTATCTGTGGAGCTCTGCGGTACGCACTGTACAATGAACGCCGACACTTTCTCGTGTGTACTGACTCCTTGAGCTCGCTCCAGTCTATTGATACCTGTTTCCCTCGGCACCCTCTGGTGCAGCGGATCCAGGACCTGCTGGCCGGGTGTTCGGATGCCGGCACCAGAATTACGTTTGTGTGGCTCCCCAGCCACATGGGCATAGAGGGAAACGAGTTAGCAGATCAGTCTGCCAAGGAGGCAGTTACACTGCCCCCGTTGCCTTTCAAGGTTCCAGCAAGTGATATTCGCTCTCAGCTGAGACATCTGGTTATGTCTCATTGGGAGATGGAGTGGCAGGCCATCCCACTTCCCAATAAGCTGAGAGCGATAAAAGGAACAACGAAGGTATGGAGGACTTCCCTTCGGGCTTCGCGGAGGGAAGCCGTGGTATTATGTCGTCTTCGGATCGGCCACGGTATCTTGACGCACTCCCATCTACTGAAAGGAGAACCCCCTCCGGTGTGTACCTGCGGCAACCATCTTACCGTGGTACACATCCTTACGGAGTGTGTGGACCTGGTCGATCTGCGCCGTAGTCTTAACCTTCCGAGTACAATCTCCCTTATCTTGCGCGATGACGAGCAGTCAGCAGACCTCGTCATCCGCTTTATGAGGGATAGCGGTCTGTTTTATCGCGTGTGATGATGTCCTTTGTCCTAGTGTTGTTTATGTCAGTTGCGCTTTTATCTCATTGACTTCATTTTAGTTTGTGTTGCGCATTTTAATGTGTTATTTTAACCTCTAACGTAAATTATGTGTTAATATCTGTACTACTGGGCAATGCCTTATTCCTTCGTTTTCCTGTACTTCCTCTTCTTTTAAGAGAACATAAGGCATTGCGTATTAGATCCACTGATTGTTTTAATCTCACCCTCATTTTTCTTCATCACCACTCTTTTTTAACTCTAGTCAGTGGATACGTTTTAAAATTTTAACTTCCTGTCTCATGTCATTCATTTCGTTCCATTAGGGGCCGGTGACCTTCGATGTTAGGCCCCTTAAAACAACAAGCATCATCAACCTATTGACTTAATTTTAGTTTGTGTTGCGTATTTTAATGTGTATTTTAATGTCTCTCGTAAATTATGTACTACCAGGCAATGCCTTATTCTCTTTTTTTCCTGTAGATCTCTTATTTTATTAGAAAATACGGCACTGCGTATTCCACGAACCTACTACGATGGCGTAGCAGGGGGAGAGGTGATACTCCCACGTGGCGCGTCCCAGGTGGCGGATAGGGGGGTCCTAACCTGCTTGCCGGCGGACTTGAGGGAAATAAAATACCTCTCGCGGACCAAACACACTACCCCTGCGGTTGGGGGACGCACATGTAGAATACACCCGCGGTACCCCCTGCCTGTCGTATGAGTCGACTAAAAGGGGCGACCTAGGCGCGGACATGGATTGCGGTTTGGTATAACGTGTTGGACCTCCTGTGGATGGTAGGGGTCGAGTACATTCACAGGTAATCCCTGCCTGTCGTAGAAGGCGACTTAAAGGGTCATGTGGCCATGGTCCCCTCTTAATTTCATTATTATTTTTCCGAGGGTCAGATGTAGACCATTCGAAATTTTGATGTGCGTGCTGCCCGGAGATGGGCCTCTTACGTGTGCGATTACGCCCAAAAGCCCGCAACTGTCCACCCAGGACCATTGCGTGGTGGGAGCGCCATGTACCTTGGCAGTGGTATCCGCCTGACAACACAGGTCCCCGCACAGCCGAATGCCAGAAGGACATATTATTATTAATTATTTTTATTTTTTTCTCTATATTTAGTGCTCTGTAAACGCTATGGGGTACATGCTATTGCGGGTGACTGGAGGAAGGGAGTCTTAGTACTCATTGCCTCAGTCACGCCGTATTAGGCATCGTCCAACATCCGACCCCGGGCAGTACCTGCTATGACCAGGTGGATATTGCCGTGGCTGCTTGGTTCGGCTACAGAGACCCCTGATCGGAGTGGGTGGCATTCGGGGAGGATGCTATCGGGCATGGCTTCCAAACGAAGTCTGCTCTTTCATGGTGGTCCCCCACCTAAGTCTTTAACTTTTGCTTCCCTGAGAGGTTCAACTCCCTGGGAACATGCGTAGCGTGAAGGAATAGGATCCAGCTTCCCTAGGTTTCTGGTCGCTACCAGAACCGATGGGAACGTTTCTAAGCTGGTGAAGTCGATCCTTTTTAGTCGGCACATCGAAGGCGTCTATGGCGAACTGGAGGAACTTAAGAAAATGCGCAACGGTAGTTTGCTTATGAAGACTCGTACAGCACTGCAAGCTGATCAGTTGCTTAAGTGCGAGCACTTTGGCGAAATCCCCGTCAAAGTGGAGGAGCATAAGTCCTTGAACCTGGTTCGCGGAGTCATCTTTCACCGCGACATTATTTTGAACACTGACGACGAGTTGATGGAAGACATGAAGAACCGTGGCGTGACACACGTCCGGCGCATTACGCGCAAGGTCAACGGTGAAGACGTTGCCACTGGTGCCATCATTGTCTCTTTCAAGTTGTCAGTGTTACCAGAGAAAGTCAAGGTAACAACTTATCGTTGCGATGTGAGGCCGTACATCCCGCCTCCTATGCGATGCTATCAATGCCAGCGATTCGGACATATGGTATCTCGCTGTTCGAATCAGGCTGTATGTGGTACATGTGGACGAGTAGCTCACGGCGCGGAGGAGTGCACAACTCCCTACAAGTGCACTAACTGCTCCGGTTTTCATTCTCCTCGGGATCGGAATTGTCCGACATACCTGAGTGAGAAGAAGATCCAGGAGATCAAGACCCTGGATGGTCTTTCCTACCAGGAAGCGCGCCGTAAGTTTCATTCTATGAATACACCTGCCCGTACACTCGACTATAGCTTGATAGCTCAGAGTCTTCCAGGTTCGTCATTTACGACCAAGACACCTGTCCAGACCGCTGCGCCCAAGGCGACTGTTGCTGCTCCCAGCAACGTCGCAAATAGTTAAAGCTCGAAGGGGGGGGGGGACCACCCCACCTTCGACCAACCAGAAGTCTGTGCCGGCTGGGAACTGCCAGCCGGCACAGCAAGGGCGGAAGACTAAGTCTCCCCCCCCCTAGGAGGTCGACGAAAGTCGTGCCCCAGCCGGCGGAGGCGGCTTCGTTGACCAGGGCTGGGAAACCATCTCCCAGGCGGTCTAAACTTGAAAAGAAAAAGGGGAAGAAGAGCGCCCGTCCTGAGCGCTCTCGGACTTCCCCTGCGAAGGAGAAGTCATGCCCTCCATCTGGGGGATATGAGTCTGCGCCGGGAGGCACTCCTGCTCCCAAACCTGCGCGCTCTCCTCGTAGGGGACCCCCTCGCACCCGAAAAGCGTCGAAGTTCTGGGCGGCACCCTTTGATGACGGGATGGATGTCGCGCTGTCCTCTACATCTACGGATGTAGAACTAGATAGTGTTTAGGCTTACGAGCACTTTTTCGCTCATAACCTAACACTCCTTTTATAGTCCACACTATGGCACTGTTACAGTGGAATTGTAACGGTTATGACAGGCATCTTGCTGAGTTACGTCAGCTTATTAGTGAGTACGCAGCGAGTATAGTCTGTCTTCAGGAGACCAATTTCAGACCTGGTCATCATACGGTCTTGAGGCATTTCAAACTATACTCGACAGAACGATACTATGCTCACCGGGCTTCCGGAGGCGTTGGCATTTTTGTACGTTCTGATAGCTACAGCGAAGAGGTTCCATTAAGAACCCCTCTTGAGGCTGTAGCTGTTCGCGTCTCGCTGCCTGTCATAGCAACAGTGTGTAATGTTTATCTTCCACCTGGCCAGCATCTGAACATCACTGATGTCGCTGATCTTATAGATCAGCTTCCCCCACCCTTCCTCTTATTGGGAGATTTTAACGCCCATCACCCCATATGGGGCTCTGAAACACCTTGCCCACGAGGAAGAGAGCTGGGAACACTTCTAACAGATCTGGATTTATGTATTTTGAACACAGGGGAACCAACTCACTTTAGTGTACGTTTCGGCACATACTCTCGCATAGACGTAAGTCTATGCAGCCGTACGTTGGTTCCACTGTTTCGGTGGAATGCACACGATGATCTCTGTGACAGTGACCATTTTCCCATCATTCTTACTTTGTTGAAACATAAACCCGTCGAGGCTCCCCCTCGATGGATTCTTAAACATGCTGATTGGCCAAAGTACACATCACTAGCTGTCTTTACCGATGATGTCAGGCGGACCGTCGGCGAGGAAATAACTTACGTCACCCAAGTTATTCTTGCTGCTGCTGAGGAGTCCATTCCGTTTTTCTCGGGGGCTCCTCGCCGAAAACTCGTTCCTTGGTGGAGCGATGAAATAGCAGCACCATCAAGGAACGCCGTCGCGCTCATAAACGTTACCGTCGACAGCCTACTGTGGCCAACTTGGTAACATTTAAGAAACTCCGCGCTAAGGCGCGAGTTCTTATTCGACAAAGTAAGAAGGCTTCATGGGAGAGATATGTGTCGTCCATGACGTCACATACTCCATCATCTCAAGTGTGGACGAAACTTCGACGAATTTCGGGTATTCAAGGATCATCTGCTGTACCGGGAATTTCCATTGCAGGCAGTGTCGCCACTGATCCCCTCGCGATTGCTAACCATCTCGCTAGTCATTTCGCGGATGTCTCTGTCTCCGGGAATTACCATCCTGATTTCCTCCCTCTGAAGCGGGAGGCGGAACGTCATCACCTTAGTTTTGCCACCCAAGCTTCAGAGGACTACAACGTGCCCTTTACGGAGTGGGAACTCCGCAGCGCCTTAGCGCTTTGCAAGGACACGTCTCCTGGACCGGACAACATCCATAACCAGATGTTGAAACACCTTAGTGATGATAGTTTACTATATCTCCTTCGTGTGTTCAACCGAATCTGGACAGAGGGTGATTTTCCGTCTCAGTGGCGAGAGGGCATAGTCATCCCTGTCCTCAAGCCTGACAAAGATCCTAAGTATGCAGGAAGTTACAGACCGATTTGTCTTACAAATTGCCTGTGTAAGCTATTTGAGAGGATGGTAAATCGCAGACTTGTGTGGTGTCTGGAGAAACATGGACTTTTGTCCGAGTACCAATGTGGATTTCGAGCCGCTCGATCCACCACAGACCACTTGGTACGCCTGGAGAGCTCTATCCAGGATGCGTTTCTCCGCAAACAGCACTTGGTAGCTGTCTTCTTTGACTTGGAGAAGGCCTACGACACCACCTGGCGATATGGCATCCTTTCAGTCCTGCATCAATGGAGATTCCGAGGTAACTTGCCGGTATTTATTGCGAATTTTTTGTCCCTTCGTCTATTCCGTGTCCGAGTAGGGAGGACATATTCGCAATACCACGTTCAAGAAAACGGAGTCCCACAGGGATCGGTTCTTAGTGTCACTCTGTTCGCGATTGCCATAAACGGTATTGCCGCTGCTGCTGGTCCAGCCGTAATACCGTCCCTATATGTGGATGATTTTGCTCTGCACTATAGCTCGTGCAGTATGGCAGTCGCAGAGCGACAGTTACAGCAAGCTATTAGGAGGGTGGAGAAGTGGACCTTAGAACATGGCTTTCGGTTTTCTACCGCAAAGACCTCCGTTGTCCACTTTTGTCGTCAACGTACTCTTCACCCTCATCCTGAGCTTTATCTAGGAAATGTCGTTCTTCCAGTTGTTGACACCTACCGATTTCTTGGGCTCCTTTTTGACAGTAAATTATCGTGGGAGCCACACGTGCGGGAGCTCAAAGTGCAATGCACCAAGAGGCTTAACCTCTTGAAGTTTCTTAGCAGCACTAATTGGGGGGCTGACCGTGTGGTGCTCCTGCGATTCTATCGGGCACACATTTTATCCCGGTTAGACTACGGCAGTGCAGCATATGGCTCCGCAAGACCAAGCGTTCTTGCGAAGCTGAACAGTATCCACCACAGCGGGGTTAGGTTGGCGACGGGAGCTTTTCGTACTAGCCCCAGCGCTAGCCTGCTCGCTGAGTCTGGTGTGCCGCCTCTACACCTGAGGCGCCAGCAACTACTACTTACATATGCTGCAAATTTGCGACAGATGCCACTTCATCCGAGCTATCCCTGCGTGTTCAACAATGGCAACCGCTTGTTGTACGTTGCTCATCCACGTGCGACGCGGCCGGTTGGGATACGCTTGGATAGCAGTTATGAATTGTTTGACGTACCTTCGATTCCTTGCCTTGTCAGACAACCAAGTGGGGTACCTCCGTGGGTTGTGCGACGACCTGAAATCATCCTGGATTTGTACACTGGCCCGAAAGGAGACACGGACCCTTCGATTTATCGGAGGATCTACCTGTCCGTTCTTGGCCGCTATCCAGGTTCAGTCGTCGTTTACACGGATGGTTCACGGACAGATACGAAGGTGGGCTGTGCGTTCGTTGTCGACAATGATCGGTTTCTTTTTGCTCTCCCGGATACCTGTAGTGTGTACACGGCAGAGCTCTATGCTATCTGTGAGGCTCTGCGGTACGCACTCGACAATGAGCGCCGACACTTTCTTGTGTGTACTGACTCCTTGAGTTCGCTTCAGTCTATTGATACCTGTTTCCCTCGACACCCTCTGGTGCAGCAGATCCAGGACCTGCTGGCCGGGTGTTCGGATGCCGGCACCAGAATTACGTTTGTGTGGCTCCCCAGCCACATGGGCATAGAGGGAAACGAGTTAGCAGATCAGGCTGCCAAGGAGGCAGTTACACTGCCCCCGTTGCCTTTCAAGGTTCCAGCAAGTGATATTCGCTCTCAGCTGAGACATCTGGTTATGTCTCATTGGGAGATGGAGTGGCAGGCCATCCCACTTCCCAATAAGCTGAGAGCGATAAAAGGAACAACGAAGGTATGGAGGACTTCCCTGCGGGCTTCGCGGAGGGAAGCCGTGGTATTATGTCGCCTTCGGATCGGCCACGGTATCTTGACACACTCCCATCTACTGAACGGAGAACCCCCTCCGGTGTGTACCTGCGGCGACCATCTTACCGTGGTACACATCCTTACGGAGTGCGTGGACCTGGTCGATCTGCGCCGTAGTATTAACCTTCCGAGTACTATCTCCCTTATCTTGCGCGATGACGAGCAGTCAGCAGACCTCGTCATCCGCTTTATGAGGGATAGCGGTCTGTTTTATCGTGTGTGATGTTGTCCTTTGTCCTAGTGTTGTTTATGTCAGTTGCGCTTTTATTTCATTGACTTCATTTTATTTTGTGTTGCGCATTTTAATGTGTTATTTGAACGTCTAACGTAAATTATGTGTTAATATCTGTATTACTGGGCAATGCCTTATTCCTTCAATTTCCGGTACTTTCTCTTAATTTAATAGAACATAAGGCATTGCGTATTAGATCCACTGACTGTTTTAATCTCACCCTCAGTTTTCTTCATCCCCATTCTTTTTTAACTCTAGTCAGTGGATACTTTTTAAAATTTTAACTTCATGTCTCATGTCATTCATTTCGTTCCATTAGGGGCCGATGACCTTCGATGTTAGGCCCCTTAAAACAACAAGCATCATCATCATCATCAAAGTACACATCACTAGCTGTCTTTAGCGATGATGTCAGGCGGACCGTCGGCGAGGAAATAACTTACATCACCCAAGTTATTCTTGCTGCTGCTGAGGAGTCCATTCCGTTTTTCTCGGGGACTCCTCGCCGAAAACTCGTTCCTTGGTGGAACGATGAAATAGCAGCAGCCATCAAAGAACGCCGTCGCGCTCATAAGCGTTACCGTAGACAGCCTACTGTGGCCAACTTGGTAATATGTAAGAAACTCCGCGCTAAGGCGCGAGTTCTTATTCGACAAAGTAAGAAGGCTTCATGGGAGAGATATGTGTCGTCCATGACGTCACATACTCCATCATCTCAAGTGTGGACGAAAATTCGACGAATTTCGGGTATTCAAGGATCATCTGCTGTACCGGGCCACGAACCTGCTACGCAGGCGTAGCAGGGGGAGAGGTGATACTCCCACGTGGCGCGTCCCAGGTGGCGGATAGGGGGGTCCTAACCGGCTTGCCGGCGGACTTGAGAAAATAAAATACCTCTCGCGGACCAAACACACACCCCCTGTGGGGGGGGGAAGCTGACGAATAATACACCCACGGTATCCCCTGCCTGTCGTGCGAGGCGACTAAAAGGGGCGACCAAGCGATGAATGACTTAGAACCATGAAACTACTCTTGATTCGTACCATCATGCGGGGAACACCATGGGTTGCATGTACTTGCGAGTAGTATCACTAACTTGGTACGAAATATGTTTGTGATTCGTTGCAGTAAAAAGCCTGGCCTGGTGGATTCCAGTACCCGTGCGTTGTACCCATGTGGGCAACACCGCGGGTCTGGGCGTAGCCTGTGAGTTGTACCACTATATGAGCGACACCGTGGGTCTGCGTTGCCTGTGATTAGTACTCACTATGTGCGGAACACCACGGGGCCCTTGGGACCGGCACCCGTGACTAGTACCCTAGGTGAGGAAACTCATCGGTTTGCGTTGGCTGTAAGTGGCGCCATTGTGTGCGAAACACCATAGGTCTGCGTTACCTGTACGAAGTACAGTACTTGTAGTACCATCTTTTGTGGAACACCGTGAGTCTTCGCTACTTCTGATTAATACCCCAACATGACACATACCATGGTTCTATTTTACTCGCGACATGTACCATTCTGTGGGGCCTTAGACGTGGATTTTACACCCCCTTTAGACACCAAGCATCATTGTGCTTTATAAGTGGTTCCTTGGTCGGTAATCCTGTTATTTTCGTTCTCTATTGAATCCGATCCACTGGTTTTTGTTTTGTTTGTTTGTTTTGTGTTTTGTTGGGTTCCTGTCCATCCATTCATTCTTCATGACATTTTTTATTTTTATTTTGGTCAGTGGATGCCTTTGTAATTTTTGTTCTTTCATTTCGTACCATTAGGGGCCGATGACCTTCGATGTTAGGCCCCTTAAAACTACAAGCATCATCATCATCATCATCATCATCATCATCTGTACCGAAAATTTCCCTTGCAGGCAGTGCCGCCACTGATCCCCTCGCGATTGCTAACCATCTCGCTAGTCATTTCGCGGATGTCTATGGCTCCGGGAATTACAATCCTGATTTCCTCCCTCTGAAGCGGGAGGCAGAACGTCATCACCTTAGTTTTGCCACCCAAGCTTCAGAGGACTACAACGTGCCCTTTACGGAGTGGGAACTCCGCAGCGCCTTAGCGCTTTGCAAGGACACGTCTCCTGGACCGGACAACATCCATAACCAGATGTTGAAACACCTTAGTGATGATAGTTTACTATATCTCCTTCGTGTGTTCAACCGAATCTGGACAGAGGGTGATTTTCCGTCTCAGTGGCGAGAGGGCATAGTCATCCCTGTCCTCAAGCCTGACAAAGATCCTAAGTATGCAGGAAGTTACAGACCGATTTGTCTTACAAATTGCCTGTGTAAGCTATTTGAGAGGATGGTAAATCGCAGACTCGTGTGGTGTCTGGAGAAACAAGGACTCTTGTCCGAGTACCAATGTGGATTTCGAGCAGCTCGATCCACCACAGACCACTTGGTACGCCTGGAGAGCTCTATCCAGGATGCGTTTCTCCGCAAACAGCACTTGGTAGCTGTCTTCTTTGACTTGGAGAAGGCCTACGACACCACCTGGCGATATGGCATCCTTTCAGTCCTGCATCAATGGAGATTCCGTGGTAACTTGCCGGTATTTATTGCGAATTTTTTGTCCCTCCGTCTATTCCGTGTCCGAGTAGGGAGGACATATTCGCAATACCACGTACAAGAAATTCGAGTCCCACAGGGATCGGTTCTTAGTGTCACTCTGTTCGCGATTGCCATAAACGGTATTGTCGCTGCTGCTGGTCCAGCCGTAATACCGTCCCTATATGTGGATGACTTTGCTCTGCACTATAGCTCGTGCAGTATGGCAGTCGCAGAGCGACAGTTACAGCAAGCTATTAGGAGGGTGGAGAAGTGGACCTTACAACATGGCTTTCGGTTTTCTGCCGCAAAGACCTCCGTTGTCCACTTTTGTCGTCAACGTACTCTTCACCCTCATCCTGAGCTTTATCTAAGAAATGTCGTTCTTCCAGTTGTTGACACCTACCGATTTCTTGGGCTCCTTTTTGACAGTAAATTATCGTGGGAGCCACACGTGCGGGAGCTAAAAGTGCAATGCACCAAGAGGCTTAACCTCTTGAAGTTTCTTAGCAGCAGTAATTGGGGAGCTGACCGCGTGGTGCTCCTGCGATTCCATCGGGCACACATTTTATCCCGGTTAGACTACGGCAGTGCAGCATATGGCTCCGCAAGACCAAGCGTTCTTGCGAAGCTGAACAGTAGCCACCACAGCGGGGTTAGGTTGGCGACGGGAGCTTTTCGTACTAGCCCCATCGCTAGCCTGCTCGCTGAGTCTGGTGTGCCGCCTTTACACCTGAGGCGCCAGCAAATGCTTCTTTTGTATGCTGCAAATTTGCGACAGATGCCACTTCATCCGAGCTATCCCTGCGTGTTCAACAATGGCAACCGTTTGTTGTACGCTGCTCATCCTCGTGCGACGCGGCCGGTTGGGATACGCTTGGATAGCAGTTATGAATTGTTTGACGTACCTTCGATTCCTTGCCTTGTCAGACAACCAAGTGTGGTACCTCCGTGGGTTGTACGACGACCTGAAATCATCCTGGATTTACACACTGGTCCGAAAGGAGACACGGACCCTTCGATTTATCGGAGGCTCTACCTGTCCGTTGTTGGCCGCTATCCAGGTTCAGTCGTCGTTTACACGGATGGTTCAAGGACAGATACGAAGGTGGGCTGTGCGTTCGTTGTCGGAAATGATCTGTTTCTTTTTGCTCTCCCGGAAACGTGTAGTGTGTACACAGCGGAGCTTTATGCTATCTGTGGAGCTCTGCGGTACGCACTGTACAATGAACGCCGACACTTTCTTGTGTGTACTGACTCCTTGAGCTCGCTCCAGTCTATTGATACCTGTTTCCCTCGGCACCCTCTGGTGCAGCGGATCCAGGACCTGCTGGCCGGGTGTTCGGATGCCGGCACCAGAATTACGTTTGTGTGGCTCCCCAGCCACATGGGCATAGAGGGAAACGAGTTAGCAGATCAGTCTGCCAAGGAGGCAGTTACAGTGCCCCCGTTGCCTTTCAAGGTTCCAGCAAGTGATATTCGCTCTCAGCTGAGACATCTGGTTATGTCTCATTGGGAGATGGAGTGGCAGGCCATCCCACTTCCCAATAAGCTGAGAGCGATAAAAGGAATAACGAAGGTATGGAGGACTTCCCTTCGGGCTTCGCTTAGAGAAGCCGTGGTATTATGTCGTCTTCGGATCGGCCACGGTATCTTGACGCACTCCCATCTACTGAAAGGAGAACCCCCTCCGGTGTGTACCTGCGGCAACCATCTTACCGTGGTACACGTCCTTACGGATTGTGTGGACCTGGTCGATCTGCGCCGTAGTCTTAACCTTCCGAGTACAATCTCCCTTATCTTGCGCGATGACGAGCAGTCAGCAGACCTCGTCATCCGCTTTATGAGGGATAGCGGTCTGTTTTATCGTGTGTGATGATGTCCTTTGTCCTAGTGTTGTTTATGTCCGTTGCGCTTTTATCTCATTGACTTCATTTTAGTTTGTGTTGCGCATTTTAATGTGTTATTTTAACCTCTAACGTAAATTATGTGTTAATATCTGTACTACTGGGCAATGCCTTATTCCTTCGTTTTCCTGTACTTCCTCTTCTTTTATGAGAACATAAGGCATTGCGTATTAGATCCACTGATTGTTTTAATCTCACCCTCATTTTTGTTCATCACCACTCTTTTTTAACTCTAGTCAGTGGATACGTTTTAAAATTTTAACTTCCTGTCTCATGTCATTCATTTCGTTCCATTAGGGGCCGATGACCTTCGATGTTAGGCCCCTTAAAACAACAAGCATCATCATCATCATCATCATCATTGCGTATTAGATCCACTGATTGTTTTAATCTCATCCTCATTTTTCACCATCATTTTGTTTTTAAACTCTAGTCAGTGGATATGTTTTTAAAATTTTAACCTCATCTCTCATGTCGTTTATCTCGTTCCATTAGGGGCCGATGACCTTCGATGTTAGGCCCCTTTAAACAACATGCATCATCATCATCATCTTTCACCGCGAACTTATTTTGAACACTGACGACGAGTTGATGGAAGACATGAAGAACCGTGGCGTGACACACGTCCGGCGCATTACGCGCAAGGTCAACGGTGAAGAGGTTGCCACTGGTGCCTTCATAGTCTCTTTCAATTTGTCAGTGTTACCTGCGGAAGTCAAGTCAAGTCAAGCAAGTGATATTCGCTCTCAGCTGAGACATCTGGTCATGTCCCATTGGGAGATGGAGTGGCAGGCCATTCCACTTCCCAACAAGCTGAGAGCGATAAAAGGAACAGCGAAGGTATGGAGGACTTCCCTTCGGGCCTCGCGGAGGGAAGCCGTGGTATTATGTCGTCTTCGGATCGGCCACGGTATCCTGACTCACTCGCATCTTTTGAAAGGAGAACCCCCTCCGATGTGTACTTGCGGTGACCATCTTACCGTGGTACACCTCCTTACGGAGTGTATGGACCTGGTTGATCTTCGCCGTAGTCTTAACCTTTCGGGTACCGTCTCCCTTATCTTGCGAGATGACGAGCAGTCAGCAGACCTCGTCATCCGCTTTATGAGGGATAGTGGTCTGTTTTCTCGTGTGTGATGATGTCCTTTCTCCTAGTATTGTTTATGTCAGTTGCGCTTTTATCTCACTGACTTCATTTTAGTTTGTGTTGCGCATTTTAATGTGTTATTTTAACGTCTAACGTAAATTATATGTGAATATCTGTACTACCTTGCAATGCCTTATTCCTTCGTTTTCCTGTATTTTCTCTTATTTTATTAGAACATAAAGCATTGCGTATTAGATCCACTGAATGTTTTAATCCCACCCTCATTTTTCTTCATTACCATTTTTTTTAAACTCTTAGTCAGTGGATACTTTTTAAAATTTTAACTTCGTGTCTCATGTCATTCATTTCGTTCCATTAGGGGCCGATAACCTTCGATGTTAGGCCCCTTAAAACAATAAGCATCATCATCATCATCATCATCATCATCATCAACACTTGGAACAAGAGAGAATTGATATTAGAAGGCTCTCGAGAAAATTAGCGGACGCGATTTCAAGAAAAGAAGAGATATTTGGGAGGTTAAACATCAACTTAACGAGAAGAAATCGAAGGAATAGCAATAATATACGTCCACACGTATAATACATATATATATATATATTTTATTATATAAAACCGAGAACATATTCACCAGAGTAATTGAATTCATCCAGAAAGGTAGAAGAAAGGAAAGGAAGAAGCTATTGAACAGACCTGGATTGTATGTAAATGGTTTCGTTAAAGAATGACATAGATTACGTAATGTCACGTCGGATATTTTGGTAGTCTGTATAATAACTTTCACATAGACGTTTATCCAAGCCAACATAAAACAGTACTGCAATACAAGAAGGCTTTGCATTTGACAAAATATTTTCATTAATGTTTTCTTTGAATCTGTATTTCCTAAATGCACAAAAGACCGACATGATGGACCTGTAAATCGAGAATGGGGTTGACGACCAGAGGAGACGAGCCGACTTGACGGGCAGATGAGAGCTCGATTCCCGCAGAAGAGATGGCAGCTGACCGAGCCCATAACATCAAAGGATGACCAATGCAGCTGATGGTGTAGCTGGACCAACACCAATCCCAGCAGACGAATACAGAATAAGATAAGTTATCATCATGTTATCAAGTAAGTTGTATGTTTTCTTTGGATAATGTGGACTGTGTATATTTGTTTAGAGTGTAAATTGGTCGTTATATCTTCATAATATAATTCAATATCGAGCAGTTTCTCGCGAGTGATCTAAAATGTGACCTGTTTAGGAAGGTAGTCTTCAGCATGAATAAAGTTTATCACAAGCTAGCGAAGTGACCATATAATAGTATAATGTTATGTCAATGATATCAGTCAATCATAAGATATCACGCCATTAATGACAGAGTATATGACGAGAATAGAGTGTGACAGGTAGGTATATTGAGATGTAGGACATCAGGTTCGTAAAGATAAATCATATATCGCCATTAATAAATCAGAGGAGATTAGATATGGATGCATATGTATAAATATGGAACGTATTGACAGAAATGAGAGATAGATGACCTTTTTTTTTTGAAAAGTGAATTGAACTATGCGTTACTGTGAATTAAATAAGAAATATTGACGTGGTGTGGTTAAAAATATAAAGAGAAATATGAGAAAGGAAGTGTGTGATGGTAGAATATTGATATATGAAGGAAAGAATTGATGAATTGTGATAATGATGCAAAGAAATAAGAGGAAGGATTTATATATTAATAAACAAAGAGTAGTTTAGTGGCGCAGACGTGGATCAATGGTTGACATTGTGGTGGTAATGATGTGTACACAATGAATAATCCATATCGCATAACAAATGGCAACGCGATACGGTATTTACGAGCTATTGATCATGAAAAGAAATCCTGATACCATGATTTTCACTCGAATGGCAATTTCAATGATAAATTCATACTACTGAAGTGGCATAAGGTTATTATAGCTAATATAACAAGCTATTAGTGACATGAATAGTCCATGACGTCTTCTTAATAATATTTTATGACTGATAATGACTTAGAATGTTCATCCATGGTATTCACTATAAACCTACACAAGATTGACTGGATTTTATGAAATGATATACTCGAGTTGCAAGGACAAGTTCACTTATTTCCAAAGTAATGTGCCGTTCCATTGTCCTGATTGCCAGTACACGGAGTTAACATGTTATGATTTACGGCGAATAAAGGTAAAAGAATACGTACTTTAATCGTCAGAATAATTCAAGTCATATGGTATAAGCGCTATTCGAATCATATTGGCCGTGACCAAGACAAAATGTCTCTTCCGAAATTGTTAGCATCAACAGAGAGAATTTAAAAAACTGATTTTTAGAAGACAGGCGAGAAAAACGGCAGATTCGATTTCAAGAAGAAAGAAATTATTTTGAAAGTAAAACGACAAATTTATCGGAAGAAAACCAAAGGGATATCAAGGATACACTTCCACACGTATTATACGAGTTTAATTTAATACATATAACTGAAAACAGATAAAATAAATGTTAGAAATCATCTTGAGCGTTTGAAGGGAGAGGAGGAAGACTTTAAACGGACCCATGATCATCAATCATATGGCAATTTCAGTGATAAATGCATATTATTTATGTGGTTTAAGCTGATTGTAGCTATTATAGCGTGTTAGTGGAATATACAGTCGTAATGTCTTCTTAATAAGATTATATGACTAATGAGGACTAACAAAATTCAATCATTCTAGTATAGGTTAATACGGAATACCCTGGATGAAAATTCTATGATAAACTGTAACTGCAATCTGACAATGAAGCTACCGTGTCCATTTTGAGCAATCTCACTTATTTCCAGAGTAGATATTGAATGTATATACTGCACCGAGAAATGATTGTGGGGTTTGAGCATGGGAAGGATCTGAGGTAGTGTCCGGTGTTTTTGGAGCAGGTACAAAGACGGATAGTATCGCAGGGCGAATAATAGATGGCATTTCTTTTTTTTTTCTATAAAATTTATTAAGAATAGCCACAGATATATCACCCTGGACTTGCAACTCAAATTGGTAGTTAATATTTGCTAAAATGAAAAAGAAAAGATTTATGTTATGATTTTCTTGACGTCTATTCGCTTGAGAATTTCAAAAATAATTATAGGCTATTCATGATCTATAAAAGAACAATAGTCTTCCTGATTTTAAATGCAAACACACACAAATATTGCTTCCACGAACCTACTACGATGGCGTAGCAGGGGGAGAGGTGATACTCCCACGTGGCGCGTCCCAGGTGGCGGATAGGGGGGTCCTAACCGGCTTGCCGGCGGACTTGAGGGAAATAAAATACCTCTCGCGGACCAAACACACTACCCCCTGCGGGTGGGGGACACACATGCAGAATACACCCGCGGTATCCCCTGCCTGTCGTAAGAGGCGACAAAAAGGGGCGACCTTGGCGCGGACATGGATTGCGGTTGGTATAATGTGATGGACCTCCTGTGGATGGGAGAGGCTGAATACATCCATAGGTAATCCCTGCCTGTCGTAGAAGGCGACTTAAAGGGTCATGTGGCCATGGTCCCCTCTTTATTTTTTATTATTTTTCTGAGGGTCAGATGTAGACCATTCAAAATTTGATGTGCGTGCTGCCCGGCGATGGAGCTCCTATGTGTGCGACTACGCTCGAAAGCCCGTGCCAGCAACCACCCAGGACGCGACGGGTGGGAGTATCATGTACCCGGGCAGTGGTATCCGCCTGACAACGCAGGTCCCCGCACAGCCGAATGCCAGAAGGACATATTATTATTAATTATTTTTATTTATTTTTTCTATTGTTAGTGCTCTGTACACGCTATGGGGTACATGCTATTGCGGGTGACCGGAGGAAGGGAGTCCTAGTGCTCATTGCCTCAGTCATCCCGTATTAGGCATCGTTCAACATCGGACCCCGGGCAATACCTGCTACGACCAGGTGGGTATTGCCTTGGCTGCTTGGTTCGGCTACAGAGACCCCTGATCGGAGTGGGTGGCATTCGGGGAGGATGCTATCGGGCATGGCTTCCAAACGAAGTCGGCTCTCACAAGGTGGTCGCCCACCTAAGTCTTTAACTTTTGCTTCCCTGAGAGGTTCAACTCCCTGGGAACATGCGCAGCGTGAAGGAATGGGATCCAGCTTCCCTAGGTTTCTGGTCGCTACCAGAACCGATGGGCAGGATTTTAAGCTGGTGAAGTCGATCCTGTTTAGTAGACACATCGAAGGCGTCTATGGCGAACTGGAGGAACTTAAGAAAATGCGCAACGGTAGTTTGCTTCTAAAGACTCGTACAGCACTGCAAGCTGATCAGTTGCTTAAGTGCGAGCACTTTGGCGAAATCCCCGTCAAAGTGGAGGAGCATAAGTCCTTGAACCTGGTTCGCGGAGTCATCTTTCACCGCGACCTTATTTTGAACACTGACGACGAGTTGATGGAAGACATGAAGAACCGTGGCGTGACACACGTCCGGCGCATTACGCGCAAGGTCAACGGTGAAGACGTTGCCACTGGTGCCTTTATTGTCTCTTTCAAGTTGTCAGTGTTACCAGAGAAAGTCAAGGTAACCACTTATCGTTGCGATGTGAGGCCGTACATCCCGCCTCCTATGCGATGCTATCAATGCCAGCGATTCGGACATATGGTATCTCGCTGTTCGAATCAGGCTGTATGTGGTACATGTGGACGAGTAGCTCACGGCGCGGAGGAGTGCACAACTCCATACAAGTGCACTAACTGCTCCGGTTTTCATTCTCCTCGGGATCGGAATTGTCCGACATACCTGAGTGAGAAGAAGATCCAGGAGATCAAGACCCTGGATGGTCTTTCCTACCAGGAAGCGCGCCGTAAGTTTCATTCTATGAATACACCTGCCCGTACACTCGACTATAGCTTGATAGCTCAGAGTCTTCCAGGTTCGTCATTTACGATCAAGACACCTGTCCAGACCGCTGCGCCCAAGGCGACTGTTGCTGCTCCCAGCAACGTCGCAAATAGTCAAAGCTCGAAGGGGGGGACCACCCCACCTTCGACCAACCAGAAGTCTGTGCCGGCTGGGAACTCCCAGCCGGCACAGCAAGGGGGGAAGACTAAGTCTCCCCCCCCTAGGAGGTCGACGAAAGTCGTGCCCCAGCCGGCGGAGGCGGCTTCGTTGACCAGGGCTGGGAAACCATCTCCCAGCCCGTCTAAACCTGAAAAAAAGAAGGGGAAGAAGAGCGCCCGTTCTGAGCGCTCTCGGCCTTCCCCTGCGAAGGAGAAGTCATGCCCCCCATCTGGAGGGTATGAGTCTGCGCCAGGAGGCACTCCTGCTCCTAAACCTGCGCGCTCTAATCGTAGGGGACCCCCTCGCGCCCGAAATTTGTCGAAGTTCTGGGCGGCACCCCTGCCATCTTTTGATGACGGGATGGATGTCGCTCTGTCCTCTACATCTACGGATGTAGAATTAGATAGTGTTTAGGCTAACGAGCATTTTTCTCTCATAACCTAACACTCCTTTTACAGTCCACACTATGACACTGTTACAGTGGAATTGTAATGGTTATGACAGGCATCTTGCTGAGTTACGTCAGCTTATTAGTGAGTACGCAGCGAGTATAGTCTGTATTCAGGAGACCAATTTCAGACCTGGTCATCATACGGTCTTGAGGAATTTCAAACTATACTCGACAGAACGATACTATGCTCACCGGGCTTCCGGAGGCGTTGGCATTTTTGTACGTTCTGATAGCTACAGCGAAGAGGTTCCATTACGAACCCCTCTAGAGGCTGTAGCTGTTCGCGTCTCGCTGCCTGTCATAGCAACAGTGTGTAATGTTTATCTTCCACCCGGCCAGCATCTGAACATCAATGATGTCGCTGATCTTATAGATCAGCTTCCACCACCCTTCCTCTTATTGGGCGATTTTAACGCCCATCACCCCATATGGGGCTCTGAGACGCCTTGTCCCCGAGGAAGAGAGTTGGAAACACTTATAACAGATCTGGATTTATGTATTTTGAACACAGGGGAACCAACTCACTTTAGTGTACGTTACGGCACATACTCTCGCATAGACGTAAGTCTATGCAGCCGAACGTTGGTTCCACTGTTTCGGTGGAATGCACACGATGATCTCTGTGACAGTGACCATTTTCCCATTATTCTTACTTTGTTGAAACATAAACCCGTCGAGGCTCCCCCTCGATGGATTCTTAAACATGCTGATTGGCCAAAGTACACATCACTAGCTGTCTTTCACGATGATGTCAGGCGGACCGTCGGCGAGGAAATAACTTACGTCACCCAAGTTATTCTTGCTGCTGCTGAGGAGTCCATTCCGTTTTTCTCGGGGGCTCCTCGCCGAAAACTCGTTCCTTGGTGGAACGATGAAATAGCAGCAGCCATCAAAGAACGCCGTCGCGCTCATAAACGTTACCGTCGACAGCCTACTGTGGCCAACTTGGTAACATTTAAGAAACTCCGCGCTAAGGCGCGAGTTCTTATTCGACAAAGTAAGAAGGCTTCATGGGAGAGATATGTGTCGTCCATGACGTCGCATACTCCATCATCTCAAGTGTGGACGAAACTTCGACGACTTTCGGGTATTCAAGGATCATCTGCTGTACCGGGAATTTCCATTGCAGGCAGTGTCGCCACTGATCCCCTCGCGATTGCTAATCATCTCGCTAGTCATTTCGCGGATGTCTCTGGCTCCGGGAATTACAATCCTGATTTCCTCCCTCTGAAGCGGGAGGCTGAACGTCATCACCTTAGTTTTGCCACCCAAGCTTCAGAGGACTACAACGTGCCCTTCACGGAGTGGGAACTCCGCAGCGCATTAGCGCTTTGCAAGGACACGTCTCCTGGACCGGACAACATCCATAACCAGATGTTGAAACACCTTAGTGATGATAGTTTACTATATCTCCTTCGTGTGTTCAACCGAATCTGGACAGAGGGTGATTTTCCGTCTCAGTGGCGAGAGGGCATAGTCATCCCTGTCCTCAAGCCTGACAAAGATCCTAAGTATGCAGGAAGTTACAGACCGATTTGTCTTTCAAATTGCCTGTGTAAGCTCTTTGAGAGGATGGTAAATCGCAGACTCGTGTGGTGTCTGGAGAAACAAGGACTCTTGTCCGAGTACCAATGTGGATTTCGAGCCGCTCGATCCACCACAGACCACTTGGTACGCCTGGAGAGCTCTATCCAGGATGCGTTTCTCCGAAAACAGCACTTGGTAGCTGTCTTCTTTGACTTGGAGAAGGCCTACGACACCACCTGGCGATATGGCATCCTTTCAGTCCTGCATCAATGGAGATTCCGAGGTAACTTGCCGGTATTTATTGCGAATTTTTTGTCCCTCCGTCTATTCCGTGTCCGAGTAGGGAGGACATATTCGCAATACCACGTTCAAGAAAATGGAGTACCACAGGGATCGGTTCTTAGTGTCACTCTGTTCGCGATTGCCATAAACGGTATTGTCGCGGCTGCTGGTCCAGCCGTCATACCGTCCCTATATGTGGATGATTTTGCTCTGCACTATAGCTCGTGCAGTATGGCAGTCGCAGAGCGACAGTTACAGCAAGCTATTAGGAGGGTGGAGAAGTGGACCTTAGAACATGGCTTTCGGTTTTCTGCCGCAAAGACCTCCGTTGTCCACTTTTGTCGTCAACGTACACTTCACCCTCATCCTGAGCTTTATCTAGGTAATGTCGTTCTTCCAGTTGTTCACACCTACCGATTTCTTGGGCTCCTTTTTGACAGTAAATTATCGTGGGAGCCACACGTGCGGCAGTTAAAAGTGCAATGCACTAGGAAGCTTAATATCCTTAAGTTTCTTAGCAGCACTTCTTGGGGGGCTGACCGCGCGGTGCTCCTGCGATTCTATCGGGCACACATTTTATCCCGGTTAGACTACGGCAGTGCAGCATATGGCTCCGCAAGACCAAGCGTTCTTGCGAAGCTGAACAGTGTCCACCACAGCGGGGTTAGGTTGGCGACGGGAGTTTTTCGTACAAGCCCCATCGCTAGCCTGCTCGCTGAGTCTGGTGTGCCGCCTTTACACCTGAGGCGCCAGCAACTTCTACTTACATATGCTGCAAATTTGCGACAGATGCCACTTCATCCCAGCTATCCTTGCGTGTTCAACAATGGCAACCGTTTGCTGTACGCTGCTCGTCCTCGAGCGACGCGGCCGGTTGGGATACGCTTGGATAACATTTCCGAATTGTTTGACGTACCTTCGGTTCCTTGCCTTGTCAGACAACCAAGTGGGGTACCTCCGTGGGTCGTACGACGACCTGAAGTAATCCTGGATCTGCACACTGGTCCAAAGGAAAACACGGACCCTTCGATTTATCGGAGGCTCTTCCTGTCCGTTGTTGGCCGCTATCCAGGTTCAGTCGTCGTCTACACGGATGGTTCAAGGTCAGATACGAAGGTGGGCTGTGCGTTCGTTGTTAACAATGATAGGTTCCTTTTTGCTCTTCCGGCAACCTGTAGTGTGTACACAGCAGAGCTCTATGCTATCTATGAGGCTCTGCGGTACGCACTGTACAATGAGCGCCGACACTTTCTTCTGTGTACCGACTCCTTGAGTTCGCTCCAGTCTATAGATACCTGTTTCCCTCGGCACCCTCTGGTGCAGCTAATCCAGGACCTGCTGGCCGGGTGTTGGGATGCTGGCACCAGAATCACATTTCTGTGGCTCCCAAGCCACATGGGCATAGAGGGAAACGAGTTAGTAGATCAGGCTGCCAAGGAGGCAGTTACACTGCCCACGTTGCCTTTCCAGGTTCCAGTAAGTGATATTCGCTCCCAGCTGAGACATCTTGTTATGTCCCATTGGGAGATGGAGTGGCAGGCCATTCCACTTCCCAATAAGCTGAGAGCGATAAAAGGAACAACGAAGGTATGGAGGACTTCCCTTCGGGCTTCGCGGAGGGAAGCCGTGGTATTATGTCGTCTTCGGATCGGCCACGGTATCTTGACTCACTCGCATCTTTTGAAAGGAGAACCCCCTCCGGTGTGTACCTGCGGCGACCACCTTACCGTGGTGCACATCCTTACGGAGTGTGTGGACCTGGTCGATCTGCGCCGTAGTCTTAACCTTCCGAGTACTATCTCCCTTATCTTGCGTGATGACGAGCAGTCAGCAGACCTCGTCATCCGCTTTATGAGGGATAGTGGACTGTTTTCTCGTGTGTAATGCTGTCCTTTGTCCTAGTGTGTTTTGTGTCACTTTCGCTTTTATCCTATTGACTTAATTTTAGTTTGTTTTGCTTATTTTAATGTGTTATTTTAACGTCTCTCGTAAATTATGTACTACCAGGCAATGCCTTATTCTTTTGTTTTCCTGTAATTTCTCTTGTTTTATTAGAAAATAAGGCATTGCGTATTAGATCCACTGATTGTTTTAATCTCACACTCATTTTTCTCCATCATTTTTAAACTCTAGTCAGTGGATATGTTTTTAAAATTTTAACATCATCTCTCATGTCGTTTATCACATTCCATTAGGGGCCGATGACCTTCGATGTTAGGCCCCTTTAAACAACAAGCATCATCATCACAAATATTGCTTAGTACCTTGGAAATTGTCAGTTCATCATTTAAGGTGCTGACCTACAGTCTTTCTAAATTTTGAAACACAAAATAAACACACACTTGTCATGGAAAGTTTGATAAATTAAATATTTGAACTCTTGCAGTATGTCTTTCAGTTTGTTTAAACTGAAAAAATGAAACGAATAAAGCACTTCAGTTAATGACTTAGAAAGGAATTTACAGCAAAATATGAACTTTTAACTGACGATGAAATTATGAATTAACATCCATACGGAGCACTTGTAAGAACACTGTACTGAACAAAGTGCTTAGTAAAAAGTCAGTCAGTTCTGATTACTCACTCAGATAGCTGCCTCTGTGGATCCGTGGTAGAGTGTCGGCCTCCGGATCCCAAGATAGCGGGTTCGAACCCGGCAGAGGTAGTCGGATTTTTGAAGGGCGGAAAAAAGTCCACTCGACACTCCATGTCGTACGATGTCGGCATGTAAAAGATCTCTGGTGATACATTTGGTATTTACCCGACAAAATTAATTCAATCTCAGCCATAGACGCCCAAGAGAGATCCGGTTTACTCTAGGTCCGCTAGATGGCAGACAGAGTAAACCGGAACGTCGAAATTGACGAGCAGACAGCCAGATGGCGTCAAATCGAAATGTCTGCAAAACGGCAGCTGAGGCCATTCGATTATAAAATTATAATACTCACTCAGATTACTAGAAGATCTGCTTACTAATGTTGGATTTGAGCTGTACGGTGTCTGGAACATTCCGCGGAGTGCTAACGAAGACTCGAACTCAGCACCGGCGATGTCCATTGAAGATACCACGTCAATCTCCCTCGTCGACGTCCCTCGATGGGTACCATAACTAAAGAAACTATGTAAATCCCTCGTTGGAAGCGACGTTTAATGTAGCAGGATCTCGTAGCACTTTTGCCAAGATTTCCGTTGTTCTTGGAAGTAATGTCGGAACACGGAAAGTTCAATTGGCACTATTGAAAATATTACGGATGTTAATATCACACACCGTCGTAATGCACAGTTCTATTTTTACACTGATTTTACGGCGTTAAATTAACATTCACAGTCCATGCTGCAGAAAACACAGTTTTTATATACACAGTTCATAAGCACTTGAAAACGTGATCTATCACAGTCTCTGAACAAATATTATTAACAGATTAAGGCGGTTTTATGGTTGTATTCACACTACACTAGTCCGTACTATTTAATATTATTAAAAATGTCCTTAATGTTCACTGGATTTCTCACCGTAGTGAGCGAAAAATCGAGAAAGTGCACAATGAAAATAGTTAATCTTTGCCCTGTCCTGGGACGAATATCGAGTAAGTATAGTCTCGCACAGTTCACTGTAAGGGAAATATGTCTTAGAAGTGGTTTTAAATTACGATTTCAGTTTACCACACGCACTGATTTATGATATTAGCACAGTTTAGAATTATGTGGAACTAGTACAGTTCATGGTGTCGTATTTTAGTCAGTGAAATATTAGACACTTCAATTATTACTTCCTATTATAGCTTCACATTTATAATAAATTTGAAAGTATTATATCACGCTAATTCATCTTGAAAAACGTCTAGAATCTTACAGTCGTCGCGGCGCGGCGGAAACTTCACGTACGGTACGACGTCCTTTTACTATTACAACAGCGTTTGAGTACGGCCACTATTATGTCCTCGCGAATCGCGACGGAGCATACTTTCTACACACACTGTGCGCACATGACTCTGTACACGGGACTGCACACTGGCTATGGCCTTGGCCCAGTGGCCTATATATACACGTCAGGCGGGCAGGGCTTGGAATCAGGTGATAAGGGGCGAGTATTTCTCCCAAAGTTTAAATTGTCATATCTCGGAAAACACTGGATGGATTGATTTCAAATGTTCAGGGTTTTGTTTCCAGAATATTAGCTATAATTCAGCGTTGGTCTCGTGTTAGCCGGCCCAGGCATTAAAAAGTTCATGAAAATAGCCGAGAAACTTCTGTAGGGGAAGTAAGCTGCATGCGGCGGTGACGTCACTTGACCTTGCTTGACTTGCGTTCTCGCTCGTCTCGTGCAGTAGGTACGAGAACATTCTCCCACACAGCTGTTCACGTATCGGAACTGAATTGTATGCTAGAAAATAAAATTTGTAATTTGTAAGTGCCGGGGCCTATGCCTTCCTGGTACAATATATTGATAAAAATATTAATTTAGAAAATATTATATGGTATGTAGCCAGTGGATGCTACACATGATTGAAACTGATCTTATTATGTATACGCCTAATTTATGAAGACAGATCAAAGCAATCGTTCTTAATATCAAAACACCACGAACCTGCTACGCAGGCGTGGCCTTGCTTGCCGGCGGACTTGAAGGAAATAAAATACCTCTCGCGGGCCAAACACACTACCCCCTGTGGGTGGGGGACGCAGATGAAGAATACACCCACGGTATCCCCTGCCTGTCTTGAGAGGCGACTAAAAGGGGCGACCAAGGGATGATTAAATTGGAACCATGAAACTGCTTTTGATTCGTGCCATCACGCGGAGAACACCGTGGGTTGCCTGTACTTGCGAGTTGTACCACTATACTCGGTACGAAATGGGTGTGTGATTAGTAGCAGCAGAGAGTTGGTTCCCCTGTGGGTTTTCCAGTACCCGTGTGTCGTACCCATGTGAGCAACACCGCGGGTCTGGGCGTAGCCTGTGAGTTGTACCACTATATGAGCGACACCGTGGGTCTGCGTTGCCTTTGATTAGTAACAACTATGTGAGGAACACCACGGGGCCCGTGGGACCGGCATCCGTGCCTAGTACACCTAGGTGAGGAAACTCATTGGTTTGCGTTGGCTATGAATGGCGCCATTGTGTGCGAAACACCATAGGTCTGCGTTACCTGTACGAAGTACATTACTTGTGAGTAGTACCATGTTGTGTGGAACACCGTGAGTTTCGCTACTTTTGATTAGTACCGCAACATGACAAGTACCATGGTTCTACTTTACTCGCGACATGTACCATTCTGTGGGGTCTTAGACATGGATTTTGCACCCCTTTAGACATCAAGCATCATTGTGCTTTATGAGTGGTCCCTTGGTCAGTAATCAATAATGTATGATCTTTGTTTGAGTCTGATCCACTGTATTTTGGTTGGTTGTTTCCTTTTTTTGTTGGGTTCATGTCCATCCATTCATTCTTCATGAAGACATTATTATTTTTTGGTCAGTGGATGAATTTGACATTTTTGTTCTTTCATTTCGTACCGTTAGGGGCCGATGACCTCGATGTTAGGCCCCTTTAAACAACAAGCATCATCATCAATATCAAAACATTTTGTTCACAACGTTATGTCGTCTTATCATTTCAATTTTATTATAAAAATATTTTGTTTTTAATTTTTTAATTTCTTAATAACTTAATACCTCAACATCAGGAAGCTAGTTCTTGAATATGTGAGAGACAATTTTGTGTTATGAAAGATTAATTTCGCTTAACAAGTTCCAATCTACGAAGACATATGATGTGAATTATGTAATTTTAAGGCGATACGTCGAGGATAAACTGAGTAATCTATTTTTCTTTTCAATGAATATTGTGACGGTTACTGTGACAAGATATTATTGAACAAATGCTTAAAAAATGTAAAACTATTTTCATTTCAACAACAATTTTGAACCTCAAGAAAATATTTAATTTGGCCATCATATTTAACTTTTTGAATAAATGATAGTGTGCCCTTTTCAAGGCAACAACTGCGGTGGATTTCTTCCTTCTTCTGTGCGCCGGCTGCTCCTGTAATAGATGACATTTAAATGATACTCACCGCTGCATGTAGACTCTTCTTCCTCAGTCGCGGACCGTCCGATATCCCCGAAGATAGGCCACCCGTCGATCAGGGAGTGAGGAAATGAAAAGATGGGGTAAACTAACTATAAATGACGGTACCCAAAGACTGAATTAAAATTTAAATAACAAACTGATTTATTGAATAAAGTGCAAAGTGCCAAAAATGAAAATAAACTAAACTGGTGAAAAGTGTAAACAAAGTGAAATAAATGAGACTAAGAAATTTAAAGATTAAGGATCTGCCTTACAATAACTCAATTATCTGCCTAAAAACTGACTGAAGGTCAATCAAATTAATTAAAACACTCCAGACTATGTTGACACTGTCTTCAAGACGATGACGTGAATAAATTCAAGACTCTGGTCAGAAGTATCACCTCACTTGAAATACAGAAGTGTATTACGTAGAAAAATGTCACTCAAAATAAAATTAATGTAGTCGAATAATTAATTAATTAATTAGTTACGTCATCAAATCAACACTGACTCAGAGGTATATCAAGTCTTTAAAACAAGTGGCTCATTTGGGAAACACCCAACTTTAAAATAATCGTGGATTGCACTAACCATGTAACAAATAAGGAATAACACAAAGAAACAGCCATGGACATCGTACTTCATTTACAGCGTAACCACTATCACATTCAAACTACTCGTGGTTGAAAAGGAAATTATTGACACATGAACCTGAGTGTAACAACCACTCATCTAATTATTTAAACTTCACTTGCATGACTGTGATAGCCTGGACTTCTTAAAAATAATCCAAATGATTAGGCCAAGTGCCTCATGTTTACATTTCAAATGAAAGCGATCCTTGTACATTAAAATTTTTACTGAATTTGCCGCTGACTGCATTTCATTATGAACTCATATTTGTGGTACCACCACTAGATGGAGGCAGATGCCATCTTATTTACCTCATTCATTGCGTCAGTTATTATACAACTGGTTTATTAAAGATCGCTTCATTTCCTAATTAAAATGTAGTGGATTTTTTAAAGGTCTGGTAATTACTGAATGCCTGGTATGAGCATACCACTACTATGGTTTTTGACTGTGACCTAATCGATGATCTCTAATCCTAACACATGAAATCTTATTTACATAATTAAATCTGTTAATGGAGAAACACTGCTCCAACAAAAGAAAAATACAGAAATCAAACTAGCCTATCTACACCTATCTATTTACATCAAATTAAATATAAATAATTCACGTATGATCCCACAAATAAACGGTAATAAAAGGTACACTCAGAAAGAATAACAAATAAACAAAACTAGATCCCAACATCGCTGCCTACTGTAAATTAATAAGGATGAAATGCGCAAAATGTCGGAGTCGACAAAAATTTTTTTACCCCGCTGCGAGTAGCAAAAAATTGTGAATTTGACGGCAATCTCTAACCTCAGACGACAAATGTCTGGCCATAATACTATTTAACCTTTATGGGCAATAATTACTGTTATTCCATGTCATCCATGACACTACATGACTATCAAAATACACATTGACTCGTCGCTCTGCTCACATGTACTACGGCTAGCATATTTTCCGAGCATCTACTTTCCCTGGAATTATTTGAAACAAAATACAGGCTTCTGCCTACAATCATAACCCATGTCGTAACATATTTAACACTCTTGGTTAAATTATTCATCTCTCAATTCTATTTACTCATCATTAATCTCGACGTAGTACCTCATAATACAGCCTCGCTCGTATCCGGCGGGCGAAATATCTGTCGTGCACATCACTATTTCTTACGACAGTTCATGACATGGTCCAAATATCACCTTTCCATTATCAACGTAGATCATCAGGGATATTACTCATTTAGCTCGATCTCTAGATCATTCTCTGCTTCACATATCACAAAATATCAGAGCTGACTCATCAATGGCTTCCTGGCACTCACTGTTTCTAAATGACGAGATTGCCCCTCAAAACACAGCTATTGAAAGATGTGTAACCGCAACTACACAGAAATAAGTACTCGCGTCCACCAAAAATCGTCGCAAAATACACGGTATAAGAACTACCAGAAACGGTCATCTGAAGGATGATTCCACAACATAACAAGCTGAATGCGCAAAATAGCAAAATACGCATTAAAATCAACAAGGCGGCGTCTACAAGATCACAACTCGAACAGAAATATCACTCAAAACCAACGATAAAATAACATGATGATTATTATTATTATAAATCGGCATTACACTCATTGAGATCAGATAATATAGCATCCTAAACTGTCAAAGTGACATAGTACAGAATAATCCATAACAATACGCAAACACATCTACATAAAGGAAGTGCGCAAATAACCCTAGCTGAAAGTGCAACATATTATTATTATTATTATTATTATTATTATTATTATTATTATTATTATGTGAATTATTTACAATCCTATCTAACAGTCTAAGCTACATTTGATCATCGATTAGGCACGGTCCTACATATTTATTTACATTATTTTATTGATGCTCATACCTGGGTAATGGAGGCATGTTGGCTCACCCTCCGGGCTCCGTCATGGTGAATTAGAACTCCATCTTGAAGCTGATGTGGTATTCCAAATTTTCACACACACAAACCTGATACATTTTTATCATGGCGTTACACACGCTTACATTATCATAAACACTCGCATTTTCTCGCACTCCAGTGAAGATTAGACGATAGCACTGCATAGACTCCTGTCGTGAAGACGGAAGTTCCTCTCCGCTACCTGCCTGAAAATCACCTGCTGGTCTACACACCCTCTCTCAGTTTTTGTTTACCTAGTGGCTGGCCGGTTATTCACCTCTTCGGAACATAACAGTTTGCTCAAGGTCTCTACCACTGCGGCCTTCATTAAAGAAAAGTCATTCTCCTCCCTGTCTGCCTTAACTATTTTCTCCCCGAATACATCTCGCTTGCCAAAAACAGTTTGTTGTAAGTGGTAAAAGCAAGCTAAAGTACAGTTTCCAATGATGTGGAGAAATTTATGCTGATCGTCCTCCCAAAATGAAGAATAAAATAGCTTTCCAACAAATATCAAACTACACGTGGATTAGAGAGGTTTTATGCAGCTAGGCTGAAAACATGGACTTGTCCCTCTCGATTCGTAATGTGAGTTCATTTAAGCCAAGTGTTGAAAGTGTAGCTATTGCCTGTTATCTCTGCATAAATTCAACATAAAGTAAAGTTTGTTAAAGTGTTCATTTCTGAAATGTTACTCTCCCAAGTAAAATGCATGGCTCACTCGGATGCCAACAAGTGTCTCTGATCGCTTTCTTACCAGCCAAAAGTAAAGCTCAAAGCTGACTAACTGAATTAGCTGACACACTCTAAACACACTGAAGATTCAACTAACCCACGAACACAGGATACACAGTGAAACACACAGTCACTGTCTCACAGACTGAAGAATCACCATTCTGCACGCTGGTTTTGTAATGAGTTCTCCCCCCACCTTGAAAATAGTTCTGTGGAAGGGATGTGGCGTAGTGATCTAGCCCTTGGGAGCGCTTTATCGTACATCCGTAGGTTAAAGTTTCAAAACTTATGTACACAAACTTCCTAATTTCGGTCTGACTTACTTGTTATATTGCGCCGTGGGAAACGATCACAGGATAATCCACACGACGGCGCGCGTCACCGGCGTTATTTTCTTCCAGCGAATGGCTCCTTCCCGCCATGACAGTTCATTTCCTGGGCGATACTACTCTTCCGTGTGAAGTTAAAATTTTATTAATTAGCCAATAATTAACCACACCTTCGCACTGATAAATTTTCAAATATTATTAAGAAGTCAGGACACCGTTTTTCACCACTACACCGGGCTTCAGATAGCGAAATACTAACTGTAGATTCCCGCTATGACAGCTGATTCAAATTTAGAATTTTGTGATTGGCTGAGACTTTCGCGCTCTTCGCAGCATGGATGCTTCCATTTTCTCCCGAGGGTTGGTGGGTGCTATCGTTGTCTCTTTGTCCTGCTAAGTAGGTCAGGCCTCAACGCGTGATTTTCGCGTGAGAACCAAGTAGAAAGTCGCCACTCCTAGGCGGTACCATAAAATTTATTGGATGCAGCACTCAGAGCGGTTTACAAGTTGCTCGTGCCCTAAGAAAAGCTTCGAGGATTTTCTTTGCCGACTGACTGGCGCCAGAAAGTTCGTTTGTGAGTGCTAGCTCTCACAGCCTACTGTAGTATTCGATATGCGAAATCTTCAACTTTTAATTTGTAAATTAATTACGTAAATTCGCTTATGGGTGCAATAGTTAGATTTAACTTATTATTATTTATAGATTTTAGTATAGTACATAAATTAATATTATGGCAATGCGAATATATTTCTGCTAAAACTGCAATTGACTTATGATAGTAACGTCCGTCGAATTTATCTGGCTTGAATGGAAGCATTACGTTGGGTAATCCGCTGTGAATTCATTAAAAATGGTATTCATTTAAAATTTAAAAAATACATATGATTTGCTACAAACCCTGAGATGCTCACCGACCCTAACCGTTGATTTTTCTTGAATGCTAGGAGACTTGGAGTCGGAATGGCGCAATAGATATTGAATGTGTTGGTGATTATTAGTAATATAGTAGATAGTAACTTATATGTAGCCAATGAATGCTACACAGGGATGAAACTAATCTTATTCTGTATGCGTCTAATTTAAAGAAAACGTCTAAAAGCATTCGTTATTAACATCAAGAAGTGAGTTCATGACAAAATGAGAGACATTTCTGTTAAGAAGATTAATTAATTAATTCAAATGATTCCAATCCATGCAGATTTGTAAAAATGTGATCCATTTTATTTTACCATGGGTTCTTACAGCTAAGTTGAGTTACCTACCCTTTCAACGAATATTACGACAATTCCTACGATGAAAACAAAATGTTGAACAAGTAATTTTGAAGATAATATTTCAATTCCAACATAAATTTCAAACTTTAAGCAAACCTTACATTTTAATTTATCCATCATATTTATTTTCCTGAATAAATGATAGTTACTAAGATACCATTTATCATCATTTATAGATTATCGGTATAGTATGTAAGTTATGATTATGGCAGCATTGATATATAACATCGTCACCGTAATTGACAAGCGATAGAGACGTCTGCCAGATATATCTTGAACGAACGAAAACGTTGCGTTGAGCATTTCTCGCTGGATTCACGTTAAAAAATACATATTATTCGTTGCAAACCCTGAGATGCCTACTGACCCTAACCGTAGATTTTCCTTTGACGTCAAGAGACTTAGACTCGGGAATTGGCGCAATACTTAACCCTCTTAGTGCTACACCTATTTACAGTGTGTATGCTAAGAATGCCACTCGCTTTACGACCAAATTGCAAGGCTGAACAAGATGAACTATAATTCTCCTAATTCTAAATCCTGATAATTGATTATTGTCCCAAATTGCTCAGAAAATTTGACTGTATTGATATTGATAGCAAATAATACCAACTAAGGTCACATTTGGGGAAGAAAATGCTTTTACTGGGAAATTAGCATGGAACAGATTATATTTTTCAAGTTCAGACCTACAAAAGTTACCTGAAATACGTAGGTACTCACCTAAGAAAGACGTGTCAGGATGTCTTATGATGTGTACTTGCTCGTAGTCAGATGTAAAAGAAACCCAAGATATTCTGCCTATTATTTATTGAAATAATTTTAACACTATCTACAAGAAAATCATGTATGTATTTACACTTTTCCAGTCACTACCGCTTTTAACACTTGTGGACCCCCAAGCATAATGGGTGAATCCCCCGTTTGCACATTACGCACTGTAAATGGGATGTCTTAACTGGTCCACCATGTTTCTTGCTCCTCATGGCACATCGTTTTAGGTTACGTTCCGGAAGTTTTCCCAGTAGCGCTCCGGGAGGACTTGTATCTGTCGGATGTTCTGCCGGAGATAAGAGGTTCTTTTCTTACATTCACTCGTTTTCGAGTTCAAGAATAATGGCAGATGTAAATTTTAACTTCATCATTTTCTTGGTAGAGGAGTTTTCCTTATACATAATATTTGCATTCAGCACTATTCTCGCGAAAATTGAAGACAAACTTCTTCCAAAACTTGAGTGTCCGGCGCTCATCTAGGTTAAGCGTATAGCAAAACCCTTAACACCCCCCACAAATTCTTTGTACTGGTGTATAATCGTTGATTTCGTTACGTCCTTAGCAGATCTGTTCTTTCTTGGTTTGGTGGTAATTTTGCTTTCGGCAATGGAATGCGTAGACAAGAGCAAAACTGGATGTTTTTTAAGATGTTTTCTCCCGGTAGCCAGCTAGCAGGACCTCGTCCTTTCTAAAGTACCTAGACTCACCAATAGCAAATTTACCTTTCAGTTCTGAAGGGATATCCTTCCTGTTTCTCTGGAGAGTACCTGTGAAATATGTGCCCTTAGAAAACAAATGCTAGGCCAGACTAATCGTAGTAAAGAAAATGTCCGGTACCACACGATAGCCCTTCATTAGGTAGTTGCCTATCACCAGTAATTTTGCCACAACAAGAAATGTTATTCAGTGTTTCTGTATATTTTTCCTATCAACATTGCTCTTTGCTCCGTGGTAGCAGAAAAAACCCAAACAATAATGTGATATTGAGTTGCACAGCATCCAGAATTTTATCCCCCAATTGTGATGTTTTTTGTTTGGAAGATACTGCAACAAAGAGGAATGGCATTTTGTTCCAACAAGTGACTCGTCTATGCTAAGGTGTTGGTGGGGAGTGTAATGGTGTCTGAACAAATAGTTGGTGTGATCCACAAGAGGACTGAAGCGAGCACATGGGTCATATTTCTCATGGCCTGGTGGAAACAACGAATCATTATTCATAAGGTGGAAGAATTTCAGTATTAGCTGGAATATGTTCCTTGAGAACATCTTTGAAAACTATGGGATGACTCGAGAATCAGTGTTCCAGTATGAAGATATTGTCGGTCTGCGTGTAATTCCCATCTCTTAACAATACAGTATTAAAACCTTTCATTTCCTTTAGAGAAACAGGCTGCCACTGCTTTATGCGGGAATTCGGCTTCAGGTGTTGTGCTGACCTCAAGAACTGAGTAACATATCTATTAGTTTCTGTCACCATTAGCTGCCACAGAGCCTGAGTAAAGAAGAGATAAAAATACAAAATAGGTTTCGCGGTGCAAGGCGGGACATGATTTGGACCTGGATTTTCCAATTAGACAGGTGCAGGGTGATAATCAGTATCACCATCATCGTTATCCTCATTGTCAGGACCGTCATTTGCTCCATCAATAAGTTCGGAATCCTCCAAGCTGTCAGCACTTACAAGCGCGGTTCCCGCCATAACCTCACTACTGTCACTGCCCGAGCCATTCTCAGAATCACTCCCATTAAAGGGTGAAGTCTTCAAATACTCCACTAATTCGTCATCGTTGCCTTGCTGCCATTTTCACTAGCTACTCAGCGACACTTCACAAAACATACACCATACATACCTGCCAACTTTCAAAAAGAGAAATCCGGAAGATCCTACAGCGGAAAATTTTGAACAACACGCACATGCGTCGCAAAGTCTTGAGACATAATGAAAGAGGATGGCAAGGGGGTAGATTATAAAATATACTAATACAAGGCAAATATATGTTATGGTCACCTCTGAAATTAAATACACAAAGTTACATCTTGGTGAGTGCTCATCTATTTGCACTGAACACTGGGAACACTTTCCGTGATCGTATAAAACAAGGAAATTAAGCAGAATATGCCTCCCTAAAAGACTGATAATATAGTTTCTTATAGTCTCGTTTTTATGAGTTTCGACTTGACAGCCGGAAGTCAGACGGTGGTGCCAAACTGCTACGAATACAAACAGCTGATTTACGATACAGAACACGAACAGAAATGCAAATACTGGAATATAAGTCCATAATAAGTTATTCTTTGTAGCAACATACATGATTCACATAAGATGAACAATAATACACAACACATTTTGGATAAGGCTACAAGATAAAAATATGTCATTGCTCGAACAGATAAAAAGTGAGAAAATTAAATTAAATTTCTACTCACCATGTAGAAGACCTACCGTTGCTTTTAGATTCAGTTTCCCGTAACGAAGGAAATAATCCTACAAAGCGAATATACCACTCATTTCTGAGTCGCTATCGGCATTGTCATCGTCTGTTGCGGTTTCACTCTCGCTTGTTCCTACAGAGATAATAAAGTATTCAACATAATCGTCTATGAGACTTTCTTTCTTCCAAGCTTTAATCATCTCACAACGTTGCTCTAGTCCTCCGCACTTATACGGCCTATGGCTTCGAAAATAAGTCAACTTCCGAAAATGTGAAGAGTCGGTTATTCTCAGCTATATAATTGTTCAATTGGGTCCAAATCAGTTATAAGGTGTTAAAATGGCATTGGTATAGTGGAAGGTGAACTACTGTATGCCCGTTCATTCTGGCTATTTCATCCACCACATAAACTGGGCACTGGGGCTTGTTTTGTTTCAAAAGATGCATAAGATCCACCTTCCCCATGTCATCGCGAACCGAAATACTGTGCTCTTTCTCCCACTTAATCAGCTCATTCTTTCTAGCCGCCATTGTTGGTGCTTTGTCAAGAATGACTCCCTAACATTACAAACAATTTCCCGGGCCTGGCTCTTTAGTGAGGTACCGCGTCCGAAGAGCTTTCTTCTCTTGGGAGCTTCATCCTTAGACGTAGGTGTCGACATGACAGAATATCAAATTCACACACGGGCCTAAAATTAACCTACTATATTACTATTGAACGAAATATTAAACTAAGCTACTATATAAACTAGATCACCTGTTACACACTATTCACTACAATATAACGCGCTATACTATTAAAATTACTAAACAAATCATTTATAAACTCTACACTACGAAATATAAACGAACAACAACCTAGCACAGAGACACAAAAAGACCGCAAAAAGAACTGAGCACAATACAACACACAGCTGATAGCACGTGGTTACAGTAAACAAATCGACAACACTGCTAACTGGAACTGGAGTCTAACGCGCTCTATCGGAGTGATTGGCTGCCTATGATTGGCTGTTGATTAATTCACTTACCATCCGCCAAAAGGCAGCGCTCAAACGTCAAGTCGAAACTCATAATAACTGAACTATAGTTGAATTTATTACGAACACCACTAAAAATACTAAAATGCCAATAAATTCGTCACACAATTTCACAAGTTTCAGAACTACCGCAAATGTTACTCACAGCTGCTACGAAGCACGATGCAGTTACTGAAGTAGTTATACACAAATTCACAGCCTGCTACTTTTCACGGATTTCTATTCTTCAAAATCACAGCCTGCTACTTGTTTGGGAACATCTCAGTGAATGAAGTAGCAGTTGACCCTGAACAGGTGACAAAAGTACAGTGATAATCGATAATGTCATTAACGATACATTTACTGGTCGAATATCAAACACTGCATCTCTTATTACTAGCTACTATCGAAAGCCAAACAAATCCAATATGACCGCAGAAAGCGAAACCAAGCGCGGATATTCAAAATCCGTACAATAACGTCGTTTATCCGTACAAACGTAAAACACTCAAAATCCGTATATTTTACGGAAAAACCGGAATACTTGGCAGGTATGCACCAAGTTCAACACTCATAAAACCCGAACAAGCAAACGTAGTGACAATCTGCATGCAATAATGAAAATTCTGTGCCTTTATTATCCTATAACAAACATTTTTTCCACCCATCAACAAAACAATACTCAGTATTAAGACACTTGCGAGAAGAGCGCAATCACGCTCCCAGCAATTTTAGCGGGAGTCGGGAGGAGCGCAATCACTCTGTTCTTTTTTTAACTTGAGAAGTTGCACAAGCTGGGTATGGTCGATTTCCATGCTTCTAATGCATGGTTTGATCGTTTAAAAAACGGCACAATCTTTCAGTTCAAAACATGTGGTGATAGTGCGGAAGTTAATGAACAGCTGTGTACTGGTAAAAGAATATGTTGCCTCGACTTCTTGAAGGATATGAAGCTAAGGATATTTTTAAAGCCGATGAAACAGTGTTTAACAATATTGGCTCCCGTCCAAGACATATGCTGTTTGCGGAGAAAAATGCCATGCAGACAAAAAAAAGTAAAGAAAGACTGACAGCGTTTTTGTGTGTTAACAGCAACGGGATTGAAAAATTTAAGAACAGAGGATGTAACAAGAACACCAGTACACTCCCGTGTAAATATGATTTTAACAAAATTGCGTGGATAACATCGGAGATATTTCTAAAATTTTTACGAAGCATGGATGCTAAGATGGGATTGGCAGGAAGGAAGATAGTGCCGGTGATAGATGTCCAGCTCATCCTTCAGATACATCTTTTCTCTGGAATATCAAGGTGATTGGTATTCTTTCCTCCTAACTCCACCAATCATCTGCAGGCTTTGGACCTTGACATTATTCATTCTGTGAAAGTGAAGTGCAGGAAGGTCCTGGTTCAAAGGGCTATTTCTTTCCTCGAAAGAAATTGAACATGCGTATATTTGTAGTAGCATGGCAACTATTGTCGCGGCCACCAAATTAGGCGGGTCAGAGAAATTACACTGTTGCCAAGGATATGTAGCAACTGGCGAACAAATGTCTCGCTGAACACATCATTTCGGAGCGCGAGGCAAGTTGTTCTCTCTCAAGCTCCTGATGTTACTTCATATAATGTTTCGAAACAAATTATACTGCAAGCTTCAGAAAAGACTGCTGATTTCAGTGGTATAACTATTTTGCATATAAACCACTTTAAATAATTATTAAAAATAAAATCTTGAACGAGTAAATTTAAATCCGTAGGATCATGTATTGAAAATTTCAGTAAGCGGCCAGGTTTTTATTTCTTCAGCCAATAACATTTTGTCTGCGGGAAAAATGTAAAAAAAATCGCCTGACTTATATTTTTTTCTGAAACATATTTCCGTGAGTCTTATAATTTTCCTGGAAAATAGCCCGGAAAGCGATCATGTAAATGTCGCTAGCTGAGGCAGTTCCGGGCGCGCGCACCAGCACAGACTGCAGGACGCCGTAAATACTTTCGGATTACATATGAATCTGTATAAGTTTTTTTACATTATAACTTTAAATATTTGAATACTGTATATTGTACTGAGTAATATAGAAAAAGAACTACTTTAAAGAACAGGTTTACATTAATTTACAATGAAGTAAGGATTGGTTTCTAGCTTCAAGGCAGTCTTAAGATTTCTTAGCCACTGTCATCAGTCATCTCACTCACTATCTGACGAGTCATCTTTTACACTGATGATGAATGGCTCCATTCTTTCGTCCCTTACTATTTCCTTGGCCCAATCGTCTGTTTGAAGATTTTCCGCGCGATTGAAGCACTTTTCTCAGTCTGCAGCAGTCACACGGTCTATGGCTTCAGACGTGAGTTTTTCTGCGTCCTTTATTTTGAATGTCTTGTTCCTCTCTGCCACTTCTCTCTTGACTTGAGCCCAAATCAATTCACATCCACTATCCATCTTTAACTGCACTTACGGTGCGAGCTCAACAGCTGCATGACAGGGAATGACTCGGGTAAGGTGGCCTGGAGCGGATGGACTTCAGTTTGACAGCACTGCACGATCAGCGTTGCCAATCCGCGCCCGGAGGTAAGCGACTCTCGACCATCTGTCGCTTCGCCGTTCCCATATCTGACGACAGCGCAGTTTTCCTCACCCGCCTAATTTGGTAGCCGCTGCAATAGTCACAACGGACCCTATTCAAAACTGCTTTGGCCATGCAGGTTTTTGTTCCATTTCAGAAGGTGTTAATGAAAAAGACACTACTGATGACATTGGGGAAAACTGGGAGGTTGTATCAAAGGACTCGAGTGCCACAACATTCGAAGAATTTTACTTGTCATGATGATATCCTAACCTCAGTACCACAAATGGATGTTGGAGACCTTTGTGATGATGCAAAAAGACAAAGTACTGATGAGCAAGAAGAAGATCCAGCAGAACCAACTTTTGGGACAGCAGTGGAGAGACTGGATACTGTCCGCCAGTACTTCTCCTCCTCCAACGTTGATGAAGACCTCATTAATAATCTCAACCAAATTGAGAAAACTTCTTTCTGTGAGATATCTGGACAAGAGGAAGCAAACTACTGTACTGGACTATTTCAGAAAGTGAAGGTTAAAATGCTTATTCTCATGGTTCTCATAGTATATTTTTCACAAATCTCTTTAAAATCATGTTGGGCCTCTCTTCCTTCAAGTTAAATTGCAAGTCAGTAATACCTATTTCTCTTTTCCTTGCTTCAGGTTGTACTCTCAATGGTCCACTAAGGAATTTGTTACATTTGCTATTTTATAAATATTGTATGTTATTTTTGTGTTAATCATGTTCATTTATTATTTCTTAACATTATATTAGTTACAGATATAAATGTATGATTATTTCTTGTGATAGATAGACTATTTTCTTTGTTTTGGAACCCCCTTATAAGGAAATACTTTTTAAAGAAGAAATATCAATAATATTGGAGGGCTTATGACTCTCCAAGATGAGGGTTTTCTCCATCTAAAGGCAAACCATTCCATTAGATTCTATCTCAACACACATGAGCTGAATCAAGAACGCCTCAGTGGAAAAGATTTCTAACACTATCGAGAAGTGAAAGATCGTTCGTGAATCCCTACCCACCGCAGGACCAGGAAGAAGCATCTTATTGTGTACTTGGCAGAACATTTGTTCAAATACTGCTACTCCCTGGAGGAAATTGTCCATTACTTTCTTCTTTACTTATGGAGTCATTGACTGCTACAAGAAAAGATCTATTAAATCGAGCCCGAGACCAGCTCGGAGTGCATAACGTTTGGACTCAGGAAGGAAGAATCATAGTTCTAGGCAAAAAGTAAAACAAATTTACAGTGACCACTAAAGCGGAAATAAACGCTGTTATTTCAGGGCTAGGTGATTAGTAGAGTAGCGTAGATGACTCATGGATTTACATTTTAATTATAAGTAGTTTTATTATAAGTTTAGTGTGAGTGAATGTTTAAATGATTCAAGTGGCTTACGTATACAAGAGGAAACCATGGTAAGTTGTCATTTGTTTATTTTTGATTATGGCTAACACATGTAGTAATGTAGCTTTCTCCCTGGGCAGGGTAAACAACCAACCAACACCTTGATACTGAACCCTCCCAACTTTCTCTTTCTCTGACTCCTCACCCCGCCCGCAGTCACCTGGAGAGAGAATTCTCGTCCTTTCCTCGCTCATTACTGTGTGCCCATGTCAATGCTCAGTCTATAATTGCCCATCACACTGAACTGAAAGCTATTTTTGAAGGAAGCATGGTAAAAGTTGTAGCGATTAGTGAGAGTTGGATGAAGGACCCGGTCCCTCTAAACACGGTAAATATAGAAGGATTTAATGCAGTTTTTCACAATAGACCGAAGCGCCGTGGAGGAAGAGTAGCTCTATACTACAAAAACAATTTAACGGGTAAGATTAGACAAACTTCGACATTATGTACTGACACCTTAACTGAATATATGTTTGTTGAACTATCCGTTGATAAGACTAAAATACTTAATGGAGTAGTTTACAAACTACCAAAATCAGGAAACTTCGCCGACTTCAAAGAAAATTTACTAAGACTCATACCTACCTACGAACATGTACTCATATTTGGCGACTTTAACACAAACCTGTTAATAGACCCATTGAAGCAAATCGTTTACGGAACATATTTACCTCTTGTAACATGTCAGTATTGCCACTTAACCCTACTCACTACGTGCATACGGCTAGCGGATCCTCACACACTCTAATAGATTTACTCATCACAAACAGTCCTCAGAGAATACTAAAACACGGATAAACTTCTGTACCTGGTATATCCTACCACGATCTCATATATTTAGCTTGTTCTTTGAAAGTTCCCAAAACGAAGCCGAAGGGGATGACCTATAGAGAAATGAAAAAGTTAAATTCTCAACAATTAATACAAGACGCTATTCTCTGCCCGTGGGACGAAATACTGCACTTGACTGACAATGACGAAAAAGTAAAGAGGTTTAACACATTATTGTTGGGATTGTATAACAAACACGTACCTAAACGTACTGCTAGTGTGACTCGCAAAGCTGCTCCATGGTTATCAAATGACGTTAAGTCCACAATGGCTGAACGTGATGCACTATACTCTGCCCGTTTAAGCCACGACTAACATTTGGAGGCACGCGACCCTCTCAGGGGTGCTCAGTAAGGGATTGACATGTTCCATGGTAAAATGGTGTGGATCAAGGAGATGGGCAGATATTCGTAAATAATGAACCATCAAATCCAAATAAATGGTGGATGATTTATTCCAAAAGTAATAATTCCTTCCTTAAAGATGATGATTATGTGAAATGATCGCTAAAATTTAATTTTATATCAACTCTTGCTGTACATCCAACATTTAAACAAATGAGATGGTACAAGTTAATGAATTCTATATTAATTCTGACAAAATTGTTTCGTCCATGTCACATTGTTTTGTGAATATTGCTTTGAATGTTATCTTTGATTTTCTAGAGAATGATGCTTGCACGCATGTCAATTCATGCCGGAAAATCTGGAACAAGATTTTAAATATTGAAGTTATGACTGAGCAAAATAAAAAAAATAAAAATGAAAATACAAAAGAATTTTAACGAATTACTTCTATCGCTTAATTTCACTTTTTAATTTAATTACCTTCCAAGTTAAATCGACTTTTCAATAATTATCTGCTCGTTGTAACATAACACACGTGATATTACGTGGCAAAGTAGGCAAGAAAATGAGAGAAAGAACAAAAAAAATTAATTTAAAATTAAATCCTTAACCATGTGTCATAATCCTGACAACGCCGAAATTCGGACCAACGATGGTTACACATATAAATCGATATTGCACAACAAAATTAAGTCACACAACCGGTGGAATAACAACATAAAAATACACGAAATGATCTCCCATTACCATCATCCACCAAGGAAAAACAATTACAGCCCACTACAACTAAGAGTATATTTACAAATATACATCTGTCCGCACGTTGACCGATCATCTCCTGGGAATAGCAGACTCCTGTAAATAATGATCTGCACCTGTACAAAATCCACCTGGTACAAACAATCTAGGTAATGATGACTGAAAGAAAAAAATATCGCCAATCTGTATCGAACTCGACGTTACCAACATTTAGCGTATATTGAGGAAGTGAATAATATTATACAAATTCGATTTAACATTATTGGTGATGACGCTCATCCAGTATGACAAATAATTATCTCATACACTCAATTTTATTTTGAAGGAAGACATGTGGTTTACTTCGTGATTCAATATTGAATGAAGACGCTATCGCCTACCGCTCACAAATAACAACTCGCACATACGTCAAATGACGATAAATTATACCAAAATCTCCGTTCATCAATGCATTCAACATCGCAAAAATATATATATTAAATGTGCCTCTATCCATAGAGACGTGAAGAGTCGCCTTCGAAAAGCACATACAATCAGCATAATTCATGCCATTATTCTCCACATGGCACAAGGTGAGAGGTAAAATAGCGAAAATAACTCGCAACATCCGTTCAAAATATTACGGGAACATTTACATAAATGACTTGATGACGATGATGATGATGCTTGTTGTTTTAAGGGGCCTAACAGCGAAGGTCATCGGCCCCTAATGGTACGAAATGAAAGAACAAAAATTACAAAGGCATCCACTGACCAAAATAAAAATAAAAAAGTCATGAAGAATGAATGGATGGACAGGAACCCAACAAAACACAAAACAAACAAAAACAAAAACCAGTGGATCGGAGTCAATAGAGAACGAAAATAACAGTATTACCGACCAAGGTACCACTTATAAAGCACAATGATGCTTGGTGTCTAAAGGGGGTGCAAAATCCACGTCTAAGGCCCCACAGAATGGTACATGTCGCGAGTAAAATAGAACCATGGTATGTGTCATGTTGGGGTATTAATCAGAAGTAGCGAAGACTCACGGTGTTCCACAAAAGATGGTACTACTCACAAGTATTGCAATACGTACAGGTAACGCAGACCTATGGTGTTTCGCACACAATGGCGTCACTTACAGCCAACGCAAACCGATGAGTTTCCTCACCTAGGGTACTAGTCACGGGTGCCGGTCCCAAGGGCCCCGTGGTGTTCCGCACATAGTGAGTACTAATCACAGGCAACGCAGACCCACGGTGTCGCTCATATAGTGGTACAACTCACAGGCTACGCCCAGACCCGCGGTGTTGCCCACATGGGTACAACGCACGGGTACTGGAATCCACCAGGCCAGGCTTTTTACTGCAACGAATCACAAATATATTTCCTACCATATTAGTGATACTACTCGCAAGTACATGCAACCCATGGTGTTCCCCGCATGATGGTACGAATCAAAAGTAGTTGCATGGTTCTAATTCATTCATCCCTTGATCGCCCCTTTTAGTCGCCTCGCACGACAGGCAGGGGATACCGTGGGTGTATTATTCGTCAGCCTCCCCCACCCACAGGGGGTGTGTGTTTGGTCCGCGAGAGGTAATTTATTTCCCTCAAGTCCGCCGGCAAGCCGGTTAGGACCCCCCTATCCGCCACCTGGGACGCGCCACGTGGGAGTATCACCTCTCCCCCTACTACGCCTGCGTAGTAGGTTCGTGGTAAATGACTTGAACCACATATAAATATAATAATAAGATACTATCCTTCCTTAAAAAAAAGTATGAAATTGGATTCAAAGAAAGCTATCCGTATCGTTAGCACAGCGTTAATATGTCAGATGAGCCTGTTGCCTCGTGACCCCCTGCGGGTGGGGGACGCACATGTAGAATACACCCGCGGTATCCCCTGCCTGTCGTAAGAGGCGACTAAAAGGGGCGACCAAGGGCTGACTGAATTAGAACCATGTAACTAATTTTGAATCGTACCATCACGCGGGGAACACCATAGGTTGCCTGTACTTGCGAGTAGTACCACTAAATTCGGTACGAAATAGGTTTGTGATTAGTAGAAGTTAAAGCCTGGCCTGGTGGATTCCAGTACCCGTGCGTCGTACCCATGTGTGCAACACCGCGGGTCTGGGCGTAGCCTGTGAGTTGTACCACTATATGAGCAGCACCGTGGGTCTGCGTTACCAGTGATTAGTACCCACTATGTGAGGAACACCACGGGAATACCGGCGCCCGTGTTTAGTACACCTAGGTGGGGAACCTTCTCGGTTTGCGTTGACACTGAGTTGCGCCATTGTGTGAGACACACCATAGGTCTGCGTTACTTGTACGTATTGCAATACTTGTGAGTAGTACCATCTTTTGTGGAACACCGTGAGTCTTCGCTACTTCTGATTAATACCCCAACATGACACCTACCATGGTTCTATTTTACTCGCGACATGTACCATTCTGTGGGGCCTTAGACGTGGATTTTGCACCCCCTTTAGACACCAAGCATCATTGTGCTTTACAAGTGGTTCCTTGGTCGGTAATAATGTTATTTTCGATCTGTATTGAGTCCGATCCACTGGTTTTTGTTTGTTTTGTTTTGTGTTTTGTTGAGTTTCTGTCCATCCATTCATTCTTCATGCCATATTTTATTTTTATTTTGGTCAGTGGATGCCTTTGCATTTTTGTTGTTTCATTTCGTACCATTAGGGGCCGATGACCTTCGATGTTAGGCCCCTTAAAACAACAAGCATCATCATCAAGCATGTTGCCTCGTGTAAAATATAGCAAACGCTTTTGGGCAAAATATAAGAGAAATATATTTCGAAGAATGAAAATATCACGCTTACACAATCCTCAATATCATAGTAATCGAATAGAAATGTAAAATTCCTTAAAGGTTAGTAGATGGCTGATATTTAAATCAGATACATGTCCGATGACATTACTATTTGAAACCCGCATGGCCGATGATGTTGACACCCTGTCATCATCCACCTTAAAATCACGTAGTAAGTGAAACTGCAAATCCAACATCGAATAATGCAAGAAACTAACATGGTAAAGATACTAAAAGCAACTCAAACTACTGTACAATTAATAAGCCCTTCAAGAAGAAAGTTAACTACATATTACAGCTACATAGAACAGATAATACCCAGTATAAATGAAATGTCGACTTAACTTGGATGTCTTGATGACCATGGTGTTCTTCTAGGCAGGATTCAAGGCATTAGGACGCCGTTGGCGTCGGTTCTGGGTTTTTAGTGCTGCATCAATATCCAAGCGATGTCTCCAAGGCACACGAACTTCACACTGCAGGCTTCCATTTCCTTGGCCGGTATCGAACTCGTATTACTCGCAGTACGCTGAAACTTTCACAAAAATAGTAACACAAATGCATCGAACTCGTGGTTTCACAATTAGCAAAGGATGATACGTGCCTTCTTTCCTAACACTATTGACGTCTGTTAAGATGCTGAAATGATCTGCTAAAGCCGCAATGAAATAACACTGTTCCCCTCGTAGAGCGAATGACAGCTTTCCAGGCTTGTACGAGACCTTCTGTAGTAGCTTCCCGAGCAATCACGCAGTCAGCAGAGAACAGCAGCGAAACAGACTTGAGAGAATCAATGAGAATATTCCAGTACTAGCTCGCCACCGATGTTCCGAGCTCTGACGTCACACCTCGTGGTTCAATTGACATCCTGAATTCCTCGGCGTTGTAATTGAGATGTCCGTTAATTTCTAGTTAAATAATTATATAATTAATTCCCTAATTAACTTAATTTTCAATTATTACTGTACCGGGCGGTACACCTCCACGCCGCTAATTTAAAATGTGCGCCAGTTGAAACTCCTCTGCTGGAGGAAGTCTGAACTTTATTGACGGTATTAATTTTCAAGTTTCTCAGAAGATGTCACTACCTGGAAATTTTAGAGTTTTTGAACTGTGTCATTTTCGACATATTTTTGTTTTGCTTGTAGAAAGAAGTGTGAACTTTCTCTTCTAGAGGACACTACTGAAGATCAACAATAGTGCACCCTAGTGCGGAGTGAAAGAACTTTTTTTTGGAGAAATTTTTATTTCAAAAGTTTGTCTCTTGTTAAATTTCTTTCTGTTATTGTTTAAGTTGGCTGTATACCCCCTCTCTTTCCCCTTGTTTTGTATTTAGCCAATCCCGAATTTCTTTTATTAATTTCTGACCAATCAGAGGTATCTTCCCCCAACTTGTATATGTTGCTGTATCCTACCCAATAAAGAGTTTGTGGGAGGGTGTTTTCATTCCCCTAACGCCTCGAACCTTCCGCGAGAGGATATAAACTGCTGATTTTAGGGTCTCCGGGCCACTTCTCTTCCATCTTTCAGTGTGTAAAGTACATAGCAGGGGGCGGGAAGCGCCTCTTTCTTCGGCAGCGGTCAACAACAAGGTAATGGCCAATTAATAACTTCTTTCTTTGCTAGCTCAGCAGTTTAACTCTCGGGGCGGGTCCGAAGTTTTCCATTATGTAACCTTCCTTAAAAATGTAAAGAAACTTGTATCTATTCTATCTTTTAAACTACGTATTGGGATCGAGAGTGCGTAACCCTCTCGAGCTCCCCCTCATATTGTTTTGAGGTGAACTTATTTTCTCAACCTATTCTTCCTTAACATTATGTAAATTTGTTTCTTTTCTAAAGTCACCTCCGTAGTATGGGATTAGCCCTTGCATCAGCGGCCTAGTGCCAAATTAGGTTTTGAAACAAATACATTAGGAGTGCAGTTCGCCTCCTCTCAAATTGTTTCTTTAGAGGTCATTGTAATTACCCTTTTTCATTTAATTGACCTCAGTAGGTTGGGTATGTTACCCCTGTGTCTATGTCCTGAGAGGACAACTTGAAGGTGGAGTTTGGTGTGGCCTTTGAGAGGCCTAAAGTTGAGAGCGAGTGGCTCTTTTTTTTTGAAAATTGAGTGTTGTATGCCTCGTGGAGGCTTTTCAGTGTAATTTGGAGCATATGCTCCTGAACATGAATGGGGTTTTCTGCCCCTCTGGTAAAACTTATTTTGAAGTACGGTTGGGCTCATTGCCCACGAATTGTGTAGTAAGGGCGCTGAGCCCAAATCCAGTAAATATTGTACCTACATTTTGTTGACTTGCTACTCTGTACCTGCAATGCTTGTTATTTCTTCATTTTAAAAAGAAAATATAACCTTGTTAAATTTTACATTAACTTTGATTCCGTAGTTTGAGACCCTTTCACGCCCGCACCTTCTTTCACCTCTACCTACCACTAAAACACGGTAACAAGTGGTAGCAGAGCGTGGTTGAATGGGTCTCAATTTAGCCCCTTTTGACGGCTAAACATTGTTTTGTTCCGAACTCTAACAATTTTCTCAGTTGCGGGAATTTTTTGATTTTTTCAAAATTGTTCTGTCATCATGCCCGGCCCTCGCGATGTTCTCCACCTTAACTATTTGCGCAAGGAGGAGTTAATCTACGAATTAACTATTAGAAATGTGCAATCTTGAGGCACGGTTGCAGTAGACACAAATAAGCTTAGAGAGTCCCTTGATTTGCCCATTTCCATCCCCACCTTGGGAGAGAAAGAAGTTGACGATTCTCTTTCCACGATCGTCGAGAATATTACTGGGCTAGCTTCTGTAGTTAGTTTTTTTGATGAAAATGATCCTTCTCCTAATCAAATTAAGCGTGTGCAAGCCAGGCTACATCACTTTTCAAATAGAGTTAACGATCTGTTGTCTCTGAAGTTGAATGACGTTCAGAGGAAGGAAGCTAGTACGCTGCTTGAAAATATTTCTGAATTGTCTAGCAAGGTCACTCATTTGTTAACGGGGGAGGTTCCTCCCAAAAGCGATCTACCCACCACAGTGAATGTAGGTAGTGAGGAAGAGCCTCCTAAGGGAGAAGCAAATAGGAAAACCATTGCTGCTCAAACAACCTCTGCCCCATTGGACGAGTCTGAACGCCGTAACTCATTAAATAATGTACGTTCTGAATTAACTTCCTTGCCATTGAAACCTTTACCTACTATGTCACCCGGGTTTAGCAGCTTGCCTCATCCATTGGCAATGTTGCTCAGAGGTATCTCTAAGTTTTCCGTTAATACCACCAGTGACGTAATTTCATTTTTAAGATTTCTAGTTGAATTTCAGGATCATGCCCTTGTGTTTTCTCTTTCTCCATGTCAAATTTTGCAAATTATCTATCCTTATGCAATTGGTATTCTCTCTGACAAAATAGTAAGAGCCATAGCTGAACAGTCATCTATTGAAGATTTTCATGCACAATTGCTTGCAAATTTTATTCCCGCCCGCGCGAGGTCATCTCTGATTCAGAAGTACTATTACCGTGTACAACGCTTGGATGAAAACTTGGCTGATTTCATACAGGACATTAAGTTTTATACTAGGGTGTTTGCTCTTCACTTCCCTGAGGATCAGATTGTACAAGCCATTGTGGAAGGTATCTCACCATCCTATAGGTCATATTTGTGTTTCGCGGCGTGCCCGCAAACTTTCTCTGAACTTGAAGCATTGGCCGTCTCAGCGGAAGGAGTTAGATACGCCGATTCTTTGCGTGTCGCGAAAGAACCCCCTCCTTCTTTTAGTAATCCTCGGCCTCCACCTCGCCGACCAGTCAATTCCCGTAAATGTTATGCTTGCGGGTCGCCTGAACATCTTCGCAATAAGTGTCCACTGATCAAGTCTAGTAGGGCAAATAATGGAGCTGGTTCATCACAAGGCTGTTTTAAATGTGGGGCTTTCTCACATATCGCCAAGAATTGCCCAAACTCAAATAGCACCCCCTCCTGCTCAACTTCTGGTGCAAATTCCACCAATGCCAATAATAAAATGTGACTAGCGGCTTCGGCTGAGTCGACTTATCCCCCTTCCCGAGGCTCAGCCCCTGACAAAAAGGTCGTGAATTCAGGGAACGATCAGTCTTCAAATTCATCTTTTGAATGCCCTAAAGAATGTCTTAGGATTGCGGCGGATACCCACGCACCTGTTCCTTTCCTTAAGATTGAGTTAAATAACGAGCCTGTAACCGCTCTATTAGATTCAGGCAGTGTTTGTTCAATTATTTCGGACCAATGGTATTCAAAATTTAAGTCTGTTTGTAAATTATCTGACTATGATTCATCTCCTGTTCAATATGTTTCGGCTAATTCATCCCCATTAGAAATTCTAGGTTCTGTAAATGCCAAAATTCGTATTTTTAAATTTACATGGAAAATCAAACTGTTTGTGGCTAAGCACTTGTCTTGCCCCATCATACTGGGAGCGGACTTCATTTCTCACACTGGTCTTGTGCTCGATCTCCAGAGTAAGTCGTGCACATTCAAGTTTGCGTCCAATTGTAAAATTCCCTTGTTAAAGTGTAATTCTGTGTCATGTTCATCTATTTCGCCTACCCAGGATGAGATGTTGTTAGACCTTAGACATCTACCTGAGGAGCAGGCTGATAGTATTCGTAAATTATGTCAGTCATTTCCAGAGGTGTTCTCTGATACTCTTGGTGTTACTGACCTTATTGAATACAAAATTGAGGTCACGGATTCGATTCCTGTCCGTTTTCCACCATATAGGCTATCTCCACCTAAAATGAAGGCATTGAAAGAAATCATCGATCAAATGTTGAAGGATGGTATTATTAGGCCCTCTAAGTCGGCGTATTCTTCGCCTATTTTTCTAGTCCCGAAACCCCAAGGGGGCTTCAGGCCTGTCATTGATTATAGGGCTCTCAATCGGAAGGTGGTGTTACAATCTGTGCCCCTTCCTGACCTTCATTCTTGTTTTTCATGGTTTCGTAAGGCCAAGTTCTTTACTATCTTGGACTTGAATCAGGCCTATAATCAAATTCCCCTTGCCGAAGAGTCTAAACACCTTACAGCGTTTGCCACGGACTGGAACTTATACGAATACAACCGCGTGCCTTTCGGGCTCCCCACGGGAGCAGCTGTACTCACTAGGCTACTAGATAGGGTCTTCTCCGACATCAAATTTGAGTACTTATATCACTACTTGGATGATGTCGTCGTATTTTCAGAGACTTTTGAAGAACATCTAGATCATCTGCGAGAAGTCCTCGATCGCCTTCGTAAGGCTGGGCTAACTGTCAAGTTGTCCAAGGTTGCCTTTGCTAAGCCCTCTATGTCATTCCTAGGGCATATTGTGTCACCTGATGGTGTAGCAGTCGATCATTCTAGAACACAGGCCATCCGTGATTTTTAACCTCCCAAGGACATTAAAGGTATCGCCAGGTTCATTGGTATGGTGAATTTCTTCAGGAAGTTTATTCCTAACTTCGCTAATAGAGCGGCGCCCTTAAACCTTCTTCGTAGGAAAGGCATCAAATTCGAGTGGGGACCTTCTCAGCAAGCCGCTTTTGAAGATCTTAAATTAGCTCTCTGTAATGCCCCTGTACTTGCTATGCCTGATTTCTCGAAGAAATTCATCGTCCAAACCGACGCGTCGTCGTCAGCAGTTGCGGCAGTCCTTCTTCAAGAGACTGAACTAGGGAGGCGACCCATCGCCTATTCATCTAGGACTCTATCGGCTCAAGAAGCCAAGTATTCCATCTATGAGCTCGAAGGTTTGGCAGTCTTATTCGCCTTAGAAAAGTTCCGTCTCTATCTGGAACACGTCAAATTTGACCTGGAGACAGATAATCAAGCCTTAAGCTGGGTCTTAGGTAGGCCGCGTCGTACTGGTCGTATAGCCCGTTGGGCCATCCGTATTTCTGCCTTCCAATTCGATGTCAGGCATATCAGAGGTACCGAAAATGTTGTTGCTGATGGACTCAGCCGTATGTTTTCTAACGACGTCGAGACCCATGAACCGGTCGGCAGTTCATCACCTTCCGAGTCCATACTATCTGATGTTAATGCCATCTTAACAGATGCTCCCATGCTCTTTAGGGATATCGAGAAATACCAACGTGAAGATCCGACGCTGGCTCCGATAATGGAAACCCTTTCTTCTGGGGAACATGTTGTCCCTTATGTTCTGAGGAATGGTGTTCTATGTTGCCCTTCGAGGCATGATAAGATGATGAAAGTTGTCGTTCCAGCTGTTCTTGTACCTATGATCTTCAAGTATTATCATGAGACCCCATTAGGAGGGCATCTTGGTATCTTTAAAACTCGTGAGAAGATTCGTGAAATGTTCATCTGGAAAGGTATGGACGGTGAAATCCGTGAACTAGTGAAGGCTTGCAAACCCTGTTTGCTTAGTAAACCAACCATGTCCACCAAGGTAGGCCTTTTGTCTTCTCATCAAGCGTCGCGCCCCATGGAACGCCTGTATATTGATTATGTAGGACCCTTCCCCCAGTCTAAGGGAAATGCCAACAATTCATCTTTGTATGCGTAGATGGCTTTACTAGATTTTCCTGGTTATTTCCGACTAAGCTGGCTACCGCTCAGTCTACCATTACTTGCCTAAATTCTATTTTTGCTTCTTTTGGTCCGTGCCAATATATTGTGTCTGATAATGCTAAGGCGTTCACATCAAATCTTTTTCGTAAATTCTGTTTCGACTTGTCCATCTCTCATGTAACTACTTCTGCTTATTACCCTCAACCATCTCTGGCTGAACGGGTTAACCGTAATCTCAGGTCCGCGCTTATTGCCTATCATCATGAAGATCATTCCAGGTGGGATACGTCCCTGCATTGGTTAGCTTTTGCTTTGAATTCGGCGGTTCATGAATCACATAAACTTACTCCAGCCTCTTTGATGTTCAAGTTTGTTCCCAACACGCCGCTCTCTAACCTCTGGTCTCTGAGTGACATTCTACCCGAGACAATAGATCCGGACAACATTAAAGATCTTTGGAAGAAGGCTAAAGCCAATCTTAAAGTGTCTCATGAAAAGGTTAGGGAAAGGTATGATCGTGGACGGAGACCCACCCCTTTGAAGGTAGGTGACCAAGTTATGGTCAAGAACTTTGTTCCCGCGGGCAAGCTTGCCCCCAGATTTCATGGGCCTTGTATCATTCTCGATTTTCTTACGCCGGTTACGTTGTTATTAAGTAATCCAGCCACCGAGAGGATATTTAGGGTTCACCTGTCACAGGTGAAACCAGTGTAAATTTTGTGTCAACTTGCTTCATATAATTTGAAAGGAATATGAAGGTTATATTTTTTTGAGTTTCACTTTTAAGGCTTTCTGCCCCTTCTATAAAATTTAGTTTCATATGTAAGTATTTTTGTAAACCCTCCCCGCACCGTTAAACTGCCATTCTGTCCTTACCACGGCCATTACCACGCTTCCGTCTCCTGCTATACACACTGTGGCTTGCTTACATTAAATGCCATGGATATCTGCACGCCGCTGGCCCCTCAACCTCTCCACCAAGCCTGTGCCCTCAAAAAATGATGATGGTCCAACAATTCTGCCGCCTTGTTTTAATGTTTCAGTGCCCCCGCAGCCGCGTGGCGCCGTGCCGCGACTGGGCTAGAGGAAGGGCCCCCTCGACCCCAGCGAGGACGACATGTGCACGGCGAGCCGGAGCTCTCCTCCCGGCCAAGGCTGATGTGCGGCGCACGACCTGCTACTTGCCCGCAGCCTGTATATGTTCACCGCGGGCGCGGCGTGCTTCAACACCACTGCTCCTCCCCTCATAGTGCGAGCGAGCGGTATCTCAGGGTACTTGAGGGGTCCGAGCGGCCTCCTTTGGACGCAAGCTGCAACGGCCGGTCTGGCCATCCAACTTAAACATCAACTACATGGACAGTTACTATAAGCAATGACTAGACTTGGGAATTCAACAACAAAATCCGGTGGACTTAGAAAATTTTTCCTCAAATTTAAAACTAAAGTTTTCCTTCTCGATTCAACCTTCTACAAACATTAAGACAGTACTTCCGCTGTTACTCAAAGGAAATTTTGAAACTGAATCAAACTAAATTTCAGCCATTTCGATAAATGCTTCTGCACTCAATCTTCATATCCACATCATAACTTGGACCTTGTCTCAAACAAATTTCATGTGTCACCCCTGGAGGAACTTTTTTTTGGGGGGGGGGAGGTCTGTACCGGGCGGTACACCTCCACGCCGCTAATTTAAAATGTGCGCCAGTTGAAACTCCTCTGCTGGAGGAAGTCTGAACTTTATTGACGGTATTAATTTTCAGGTTTCTCAGAAGATGTCACTACCTGGAAATTTTGGAGTTTTTGAACTGTGTCATTTTCGACATATTTTTGTTTTGCTTGTAGAAAGAAGTGTGAACTTTCTTTTCTAGAGGACACTACTGAAGATCAACAATAGTGCACCCTAGTGCGGAGTGAAAGAACTATTTTTGGAGAAATTTTTATTTCAAAAGTTTGTCTCTTGTTAAATTTCTTTCTGTTATTGTTTAAGTTGGCTGTATACCCCTCTCTTTCCCCTTGTTTTGTATTTAGCCAATCCCGAATTTCTTTTATTAATTTCTGACCAATCAGAGGTATCTTCCCCCAACTTGTATATGTTGCTGTATCCTACCCAATAAAGAGTTTGTGGGAGGGTGTTTTCATTCCCCTAACGCCTCGAACCTTCCGCGAGAGGATATAAACTGCTGATTTTAGGGTCTCCGGGCCACTTCTCTTCCATCTTTCAGTGTGTAAAGTACATAGCAGGGGGCGGGAAGCGCCTCTTTCTTCGGCAGCGGTCAACAACAAGGTAATGGCCAATTAATAACTTCTTTCTTTGCTAGCTCAGCAGTTTAACTCTCGGGGCGGGTCCGAAGTTTTCCATTATGTAACCGTCCTTAAAAATGTAAAGAAACTTGTATCTATTCTATCTTTTAAACTACGTATTGGGATAGAGAGTGCGTAACCCTCTCGAGCTCCCCCTCATATTGTTTTGAGGTGAACTTATTTTCTCAACCTATTCTTCCTTAACATTATGTAAATTTGTTTCTTTTCTAAAGTCACCTCCGTAGTATGGGATTAGCCCTTGCATCAGCGGCCTAGTGCCAAATTAGGTTTTGAAACAAATACATTAGGAGTGCAGTTCGCCTCCTCTCAAATTGTTTCTTTAGAGGTCATTGTAATTACCCTTTTTCATTTAATTGACCTCAGTAGGTTGGGTATGTTACCCCTGTGTCTATGTCCTGAGAGGACAACTTGAAGGTGGAGTTTGGTGTGGCCTTTGAGAGGCCTAAAGTTGAGAGCGAGTGGCTCTTTTTTTTGAAAATTGAGTGTTGTATGCCTCGTGGAGGCTTTTCAGTGTAATTTGGAGCATATGCTCCTGAACATGAATGGGGTTTTCTGCCCCTCTGGTAAAACTTATTTTGAAGTACGGTTGGGCTGATTGCCCACGAATTGTGCAGTAAGGGCGCTGAGCCCAAATCCAGTAAATATTGTACCTACATTTTGTTGACTTGCTACTCTGTACCTGCAATGCTTGTTATTTCTTCATTTTAAAAAGAAAATATAACCTTGTTAAATTTTACATTAACTTTGATTCCGTAGTTTGAGACCCTTTCACGCCCGCACCTTCTTTCACCTCTATCTACCACTAAAACACGGTAACAATTACTATTCGTGCCTTCCTGAAGTATGGTATCACGGTTTTATGCATACTTGTTGGAGAGTGACTATTAGGATGTCGGATCTGACGTGGTAATCTGACGAAAGATTTTAAATGTAATACTTGTCGTGGGTGAAAGGTTCGGCTGTATTAAAAATTTTCTCGTCTTCTCTCGTGGTAATAACATGGTCTTTCACTCCTCAGCAGGTTACACCAAGGATAAACCAAAAAAATCATCCCTTTGTATTTCCCTGTCGGCACACCGCGCGAGACACCTGGGGTACAGTCCGGTCTTATAAAATTCACGGCCGATCACAGTAGACCAAAATGTCACATCCACCTCTTGGCTAGATTAAAATTTTATTCCCAATAAAATTTTACTTAATGATTCCAAATGTCTGATCATGTGGTATTTTGGTTTTAGATCCATCAGGTAATTCATAGGCGAAGTTATTGAGTGAGTCCTTGCAATGACTGTGAAAGTTGGAGATGTGTTGCTAACACGATGACTGTGGTTACTAAGCGTACGGGGTTTGTGTGTCTCTTCTTTCTTCTATTCTCCCATGGCTTGCTCCGTAACGTGGACACGTGCTGGACTTTCGCCTTCGGATGGATAATACCGTTTTAATGAGCCGAATTGAACATGAATTCATGTCTGCCGTCCAAACTTTGCACTTTATAGGCATTGTTGTTATAGGCTTTAATGATCTTGTAAGGACCGACGTATAAATCTGCAAATTTCCCATATTTGCGTTCAGTAGGCTGAGATAGTATGGGTTTACGGATCAACACATAATCTTGTTCATGTAGTGGTTGGCGGAACTTCTTATTCGCTACCCTCTTCAGTCGCCGTTGTGCCTGTTTATGTAGGTGCTCGGCGGTCTGAATAATACACCTTTCAGGAGTTGGTCTTGGGTCTGGTAAACATGGTACTACATTTTCCCACGGTCTCGCCGGATACTGATTGAGATGAATGACTCTTGGAATTTGTCTCGTGGATTCGTGCACCGTGTTGTTTACACATTCCATGATGATGGGTAAGACACTAACCCATTTCCAATGTGCGTCCTTGCAATATATGCGACAAAACTTGGCGATTTCCAACATTGTACGTTCAGCCGGATTTCCAGATGGGTATCGCACGGAATTTAATGTGTGCTTAATGTCCAGTCTTCTCATAGCCTCCTGGAACTCGAGCGACGTAAATTGGGAACCGTGGTCTGTCAGTAGAAACTCTGGTTTACCCATTAGTGGAATAATATTCTGGGTGATTCGTCTCAGAACGGCCTTGGTGTTACCCTTTTGAATGGGAAGGAGGGACACAAATTTCGAGAAAACATCCACTGTAACTACCACATGACGGTTGCCTTTGACACCACGGGGCAAAGGTCCGAAGAGGTCTAATGCGAACAGTTCTTTGGGTTTGGTTGGCAGTATCGGGATGGGGTACTGCTTCTGTAGATGAGAGCTGTGCTTGACCCGCTGACACCTAGCACATGTCCTAATTGTCATTCTGACACTTTCGCGTAACTTTGCCCATTGGAATGCCTCCTGGATGGTCGCGACCGTTCTATCTACTCCTCCGTGTCCAATCGTTCTGTGCGTAAGCCAGATAATTCCCTTTTGCAGTTTATTCGGTACGACAATTCTCAGTTTCGTGCGGTCTTGATCCACAAACTTGTAAAGTATGCCATTCCTTAAAGAGTATTGAGAAGCCATACGATGTACTTGTTCGTAATTTGCGTCCCCAGGTACCATTCGTTGTTCAAAGTAGTCAATGATCTTCCTGGTGAACTCATCTCTACGCTGCGATTGCCGTAAATACCTCAACTTACGGAGTACTTCTTGATCTTCGTCATTCAATGCCAAATAGTTTACCCTAAAGGTGTTGACGTCAGGGTTCCTGCTTAGGACGTCGGCAATGACATTATCTCTGCCATGGCAATGTTCTAGCTCAATTTGAAACTGTTGGACAAAAAGTGCCCAACGCGACACGCGTTCGCTTGACATTGTGGTTTTAAGCATGAAAATGAGTGCTTTGTGATCGGTTCGTAAAATGACTGGGAAACCGAATATTATTTTTTTCCAGTGTTGCAAGGCACAAACAATTGACAACATTTCAAGTTCGGTGGTATTGTAAGAAACCTCGTGACTCCTCAATTTACGGCTGTAGAAGACAAGATAAACTTTATGTTCTGGGTTAACCGGATCCTTTTGATACAAAACTGCTCCAATCCCTACGGTGGAAGCGTCTGTCTGGATAATAAATTTAGAACTGAAGTCCGGATATCCTAATTTAATGTTGTCTGTCAGCATCTGTTTGGTTTTCATAAAAGCTTGACTGCACGTGTCATTCCAACACCAGCGATTGTTTTTCTTTAATAAATCCTGCAGAGGAGCGACGGTAGTAGTGTAGTTCGGGCAATGGTCAGAAAAGAACTGATACATTCCTAAAAATTGTCGGACATGTTTAATTTTGGGTGGTTGTGGGAAGTTTTGAATAGCCTGGATTTTCACAGGATTAGGTCTTATGCCTGTGCCATCAATGATGTGTCCCAAGAACAATATATTTTGCTGGCAGAAATTAGATTTTTGGAGATTAATTTTAAATCCGGTGACTCTTAAGTTTTCCAGCAGCTTTTCCAGATTATTTAAATGTTCACCCATATCTTTCGAGGCCAGCAACACATCGTCTACATAGCGAATTGTAACCTCCTTAACTTCATCAGTCAAATTCTTATCTAGTGCCCGGATGAGAGCTGATCCAGACGTCTTAATGCCAAAGGGCAAACGTTCAAAAACATAGGTCTGCTGGTCGAATAAGAAACCGGTTAGCAAACGGGATTTTTCCTCTAATACAATGTGGTGATATGAAGATGTGAAATCTACCCCAGTGAATAAGGACATGCCTCGAAATCGTCTGATCACATCTTTAATAGACGGTACTTGATCGAACTCCGGAATAAGGCTCTCATTGAGTTGTCTGGCGTCCAAACACACCCTTAACGATCCATTAGGTTTTTGCACCACCGTCAGTGGGTTAACGAAAGATGTTACTGCCTTCGAAACAATATCATTGGCCTCCGTTTCATTAATTATTTTCTTGACCTCGGCGTGGTGTTTCTCTGGAATAGGGTACGGTCTCCGTTTGTAAGGTGCCCAACTATTTACTCGTAAAGCGTACCGATAGTTTGGGATTTTTCCTGGTTTATTGTCAAAAACCTCCTCATACCGTTTTAGAAGATGGAATAATTTCCGTCTTTCTTCGTTGGAACAGTCAGTCTCTTGAACCTTCTTTCTTAATTGCTCGTCGAAGTCTTCTTCTCCCCTTTCTTCCATTACTTTCTCTATTGCAGCAAGGATTTCTTCCGAGTCTTGATCGGCGTTCTCCCTGTCCCACAGAAGTATTTCGTTTAAGGCCTGGGTATTAACGTCTTCCGAATCCTTGCGTTCCATTTCAATGGTCTCCAGTACAAGAGGATTATCTATAGTAAAGGACATCCTTTCAGTACTGCCTGATCCACGGAACTTGATTTCATTATTGGGAACGTCAATAATAGCATTGTGCTCCTTTACAAAATCGAATCCTAAGATAACATTGAAATTAATTCTAGGCATGGCCACAAATGGATGAGAAAATATAGTGTTGCCAATCATTAAGTCAAGGAAGGTCTGTTCTTTGCATGTAGCTGATCTATCATTAATTATCCCTTTAATTTTCACGTTGGATACGGGAATAATAGGAAGTGTCTCTCTTCTTTTCAATTCTTCAAACAGTGATTTTGAAATTACACTAATGGTTGCTCCTGTGTCAACAAGGCAATGGATTCTAAGTCCACCAGCTCTGGCTATTATAATAGGCAAACCCTGGGATCTTTTTGCATGAAATTGATGGGCGTCTTCGATTAAATCCTCGGATTTAATAAACCATGCGTCTACTTGGGCGATTGTCCATTCTTCCGGGTGGAGATTACTGTTTTCGGCGCGCTGGAAGTTTAGTTTGATGGGGACTTTTTTTCGGAGCCTTCATCTGGCTCGTATGGAGGTGCAGACGGACTTAAGCTATTCGATCCAGATTGTTCTATATTCTTGGAATGCTATACTTTCTGCATTCTCACAATCCGGATTTACAGCCATATTTTGCATTGCCTTTTTCCACTTGTCCTCTTCATGATTTCTTCTCCGTAGCTCATCGATGTACCTCATATTTTCTCTATGTCGTTCTTCCATGGTTTCTCGGAAGTTCCGCTGATTTTGACTAGTATTTTGTCGTGAGTGGTCGTAGGGTCGATTTCTTCTGTCCCTTCTAGATCCGTCTCGGAATCGGTTGTATCGATACCCTTCCTGTCTCCTATCCTCTCTCCTATAATGCGGATGTAATCTTCTGCACTCTTCTTCCCTATTCAAGCCCGATCTGCGTTGTGGATTAGGGTAAGAGTACTGTCGATTTGCTCCTCTTCTCCCTGTTACATTTCCCTTCTCTTCTGATCCAGAGATTTCTACGACATTAACTTGTGGATGGTGTGGTTTCGGAGGTCTTTGCGCCAGCTGAGAGTTAGTATTATCCAGCTGTCGCAGAATTGCATCAGCTTGAACTGCATTTTGAACATTGGCAGCTATCAAAATGCGTTGGACTTCTAGTGGAAATTGTTTCTCTAAGGCTCTAATTAAATCCGTTTCTGATAATGGAGCGTCCAACTGTTTCATCCGCCTAAGCTGTAAGGCAAAGTAGTCCGCATAGCGTGTAGGTCCATTAATATTGTATTTCCTGGAGTATAATTCTAATCTAAGATTTTGTTGATGGTCCGAACTCCAATACTTCTGCAGAAATGCCCCTTTGAAACCTTCAAAATTTTCAAAAGTATAGCGGAACGCATGGTACCAGTTTACAGCTCCTCCGTCTAAGAATTTCTCCGCAGTTCTAAGTTGTCGATCAGGTGTAATTTTGTTTTCTTTCATGTACTCCTCCAGCTCACGAATAAAGCCTTTGGGAGACTGTTCCTGAGTGCCGCTAAATTTCCTAGGTTTATCTTCTCCCGTCCGTATAATATTTATAATTTGCGGAGCATTCCCAATTGGTGAACTAGCTATTTCTGGATGGAAAAGATTTAAGTTATCAGGGTTTTGTTGACCCTCTGCGTTATCCCGCTCTGTCCGGATGTTTACATTTGCCTGTTCGTTGACCGTTTCTTCGATCTGGCTCTGGCGATCCAGGATGGAATTGATTAAGACCCTCGTACTTCTGTCTTGGAGTTTGAGAAAGCTGAGGTCCTTTTCCAGGTTTTTCACAACGTCGGCCATTTCCTCGACTCTGAGACAGTTTCCTCGAATATCCTCTGATAGAGTACTGACTTTATCCGTGATGTTAATTTTATCCTCGTCCATGATTTTCTTTAAGTCATCGAATTGGAGATTTAATTCTTCGATCTCAATCCGATTCACCTGGCAATTACTTTTAACCTCAGTGAGATCTTCACTAATATTTTTAAGATCTTTCCTGGCGTCGCCTATTTCCTTTGCCTGTTTTACCTTCGCATCCGATACCTGCTTTTTTATGGACTCGACTTCGTCCCTAACATTGTCCATACTGGCTTTAACAAGGGCTATATCACTTTGAAGTGAAGTGACCTTGCCAGTGAGAATTTTATTATCCTCTTGTAATTGTTGAGTTAACTGGGCAACCTTTTCTAGCGTTTTATTCTGATTCTCTCGACACACTAACGCGATGTTATCAATGCGACAATGTGTCTCGTCCAGTTTCGCAAGAAGTTCGTCCCGACCTTTCCGTGACTCTTCTTGGATTACCGCCCCCATAAGGTTCATCCGTTGTTCCACCTGTTCTATAGCTTTCCTATTTTCCTCACGAGCTTTTCTATTCTCCTCACGAGCTACCCTATTTTCTTCTATCACTTTACTTAAAGTGTTCGTGGTTTCCTCACGAGCTTTTCTATTTTCTTCGCAAGCTACCCGATTTTCTTCTATCAATTTTCTTAAAGTGTTCGTGGTTACCTCACGAGCTACCCTATTTTCTTCCTGATGATCGTTCATACGCTGATTCAGCGCAGCCAACAACGCCCTAATCTCGTCCATTATGAATAAGGATCAGTTATACAATGCGAACCTAGCCAACAGACGTCAATAATGCCAAGAATTCCCCCCAAACAGTATGGTCATCAAGCATAAGTGAAATTAAGTATTTACTGCGAGCATCATTCTTTCAAAACGCATGATCCTACTACAATAAGATAAATGATAAGTAATTCGCGTAATTTGTCAGAATTCAAATATAACAGAACAAGATGGTTCAAAGAATGTAAATTTTATAAAGTATCGAATATTACGATTATGATCCACCATGTCAATCCATCAAGCCCCACGGTGAAAGAAGCCAATTAATATCTGCCCGTTTAAGCCACAACTAGCATTTGGAGGCACGCGACCCTCTCAGGGGTGCTCAGTAAGGGATTGACATGTTCCATGGTAAAATGGTGTGGATCAAGGAGATGGGCAGATATTCGTAAATAATGAACCATCAAATCCAAATAAATGGTGGATGATTTATTCCAAAAGTAATAATTCCTTCCTTAAAGATGATGATTATGTGAAATGATCGCTAAAATTTAATTTTATATCAACTCTTGCTGTACATCCAACATTTAAACAAATGAGATGGTACAAGTTAATGAATTCTATATTAATTCTGACAAAATTGTTTCGTCCATGTCACATTGTTTTGTGAATATTGCTTTGAATGTTATCTTTGATTTTCTAGAGAATGATGCTTGCACGCATGTCAATTCATGCCGGAAAATCTGGAACAAGATTTTAAATATTGAAGTTATGACTGAGCAAAATAAAAAAAAATAAAAATGAAAATACAAAAGAATTTTAACGAATTACTTCTATCGCTTAATTTCACTTTTTAATTTAATTACTTTCCAAGTTAAATCGACTTTTCAATAATTATCCCACGAACCTGCTACGCAGGCGTAGCAGGGGGAGAGGTGATACTCCCACGTGGCGCGTCCCAGGTGGCGGATAGGGGGGTCCTCACCGGCTTGCCGGCGGACTTGAGGGAAATAAAATACCTCTCGCGGACCAAACACACACCCCCTGTGGGTGGGGGAGGCAGACGAATAATACACCCACGGTATCCCCTGCCTGTCGTGAGAGCCGACTAAAAGGGGCGACCAAGGGTTGATTGTATTAGAACCATGAAACTACTTGTGATTAATACCACCACGCGGCGAACACCAAGGGTTGCTTTTACTTGTGCGTAGTACTACTACATTAGGTACGAAATTGGTTTGTGTTTAGTAGCACACAGGAGCACCACGCGGTCGGCTTTTGCAGTACCTGTGATTAGTACCACCATATGAGCAGGACCATGGGATGATAGCTACCATGGTTCTGCCTTGCCTATGATTAGTACTCACTATATGAGGAACACCACGGGATAGGGAGAGGTCCCTCTGGTTAGTACTCTTATGTGATGAACACCATAGGTTTGCGTTGCCTGTACATGGCGCCGCAAAGTGAGAAAAAAAAGGTCTGTATTATATGTCGAATTTCATAAGCTCTGAGTAGTACAATAATGTGTGGAATGCCGCAAGTCTCTGCTACTTTTGATTAGTACCGCAACAGAACAAATACCATGGTTCTATTTTGCTAGCGATCAGTACCGTTATGAGGGGCCGATAACTTCGATTTAGGACCCCCTTTTGACTGCACGCATAATCCATTCAGTGTTATGCTTTAGCAGTAGTCCCTTGGTCAGTAATACTATATTGTCACGTCTGTTTACGTGCATGTGGGACATTGCGGGTCGCAACCACTGATTGTTTTAAATTCATGTCCATCCATTCATTCTTCGTTCTCACGTTTTTACATTCCGGTCAGTGGAGAATTTTAGACTTTTAATATGTCATTCCATTTCGTCTCATTTCGTACCATTAGGGGCCGATGACCTTCGATGTTAGGCCCCTTAAAACAACAAGCATCATCATCATCATCATCAATAATTATCTGCTCGTTGTAACATAACACACGTGATATTACGTGGCAAAGTAGGCAAGAAAATGAGAGAAAGGACAAAACAAATTAATTTAAATTAAATCCTTAACCATGTGTCATAATCCTGACAACGCCGAAATTCGGACCAACGATGGTTACACATATAAATCGATATTGCACAACAAAATTAAGTCACACAACCTGTGGAATAACAACATAAAAATACACGAAATGATCTCCCATTACCATCATCCACCAAGGAAAAACAATTACAACCCACTACAACTAAGAGTATATTTACAAATATACATCTGTCCGCACGTTGACCAATCATCTCCTGGGAATAGCAGACTCCTGTAAATAATGATCTGCGCCTGTACAAAATCCACCTGGTACAAACAATCTAGGTAATGATGACTGAAAGAAAAAAATATCGCCAATCTGTATCGAACTCGACGTTACCAACATTTAGCGTATATTGAGGAAGTGAATAATATTATACAACTTCGATTTAATATTATTGGTGATGACCCTCATCCAGTATGACAAATAATTATCTCATACACTCAATTTTATTTTGAAGGAAGACATGTGGTTTACTTCGTGATTCAATATTGAATGAAGACGCTATCGCCTACCGCTCACAAATAACTCGCACATACGTCAAATGACGATAAATTATATCAAAATCTCCGTTCATCAATGCATTCAACATTACAAAAATATATATATTAAATGTGCCTCTATCTATAGAGACGTGAAGAGTCGCCTTCGAAAAGCACATAAAATCAGCATAATTCATGCCATTATTCTCCACATGGCACAAGGTGAGAGGTAAAATAGCGAAAATAACTCGCAACATCCGTTCAAAATATTACGGGAACATTTAGATAAATGACTTGAACCACATATAAATATAATAATAAGATACTATCCTTCCTTTAAAAAAAGTATGAAATTGGATTCAAAGAAAGCTATCCGTATCGTTAGCACAGCGTTAATATGTCAGATGAGCCTGTTGCCTCGTGTAAAATATAGCAAACACTTTTGGGCAAAATATAAGAGAAATATATTTCGAAGAATGAAAATATCACGCTTACACAATCCTCAATATCATAGTAATCAAATAGAAATGTAAAATTCCTTAAAGGTTAGTAGATGGCTGATATTTAAATCAGATACATGTCCGATGACATTACTATTTGAAACCCGCATGGCCGATGATGTTGACACCCTGTCATCATCCACCTTAAAATCACGTAGTAAGTGAAACTGCAAATCCAACATCGAATAATGCAAGAAACTAACATGGTAAAGATACTAAAAGCTACTCAAACTACCGTACAATTAATAAGCCCTTCAAGAAGAAAGTTAACTACATATTACAGCTACATAGAACAGATAATACCCAGTATAAATGAAATGTCGACTTAACTTGGATGTCTTGATGACCATGATGTTCTTCTAGGCAGGATTCAAGGCATTAGGACGCCGTTGGCGTCGGTTCTGGGTTTTTAGTGCTGCATCATGATCCAAGCAATGTCTCCAAGGCACACGAACTTCACACTGCAGGCTTCCATTTCCTTGGCCGGTATCGAACTCGTATTACTCGCAGTACGCTGAAACTTTCACAAAAATATTAACACAAATGCATCGAACTCATGGTTTCACAATTAGCAAAGGATGATACGTGCCTTCTTTCCTAACACTATTGACGTCTGTTAAGATGCTGAAATGATCTGCTAAAGCCGCACTGAAATAACACTGTTCCCCTCGTAGAGCGAATGACAGCTGTCCAGGCTTGTACGAGACCTTCTGTAGTAGCTTCCCGAGCAATCACGCAGTCAGCAGAGAACAGCAGCGAAACAGACTTGAGAGAATGAATGAGAATATTCCAGTACTAGCTCGCCACCGATGTTCCGAGCTCTGACGTCACACCTCGTGGTTCAGTTGACATCCTGAATTCCTCGGCGTTGTAATTGAGATGTCCGTTAATTTCTTGTTAAATAATTATATAATTAATTCCCTAATTAACTTAATTTTCAATTATTACTATTCGTGCCTTCCTGAAGTATGGTATCACGGTTTTATGCATACTTGTTGGAGAGTGACTATTAGGATGTCGGATCTGACGTGGTAATCTGACGAAAGATTTTAAATGTAATACTTGTCGTGGGTGAAAGGTTCGGCTGTATTAAAAATTTTCTCGTCTTCTCTCGTGGTAATAACATGGTCTTTCACTCCTCAGCAGGTTACACCAAAGATAAACAAAAAAAATCATCCCTTTGTATTTCCCTGTCGGCACACCGCGCGAGACACCTGGGGTACAGTCCGGTCTTATAAAATTCACGGCCGATCACAGTAGACCAAAATGTCACAATACAGATGTTACAAGCAGACATTATCAACTGACGATTTTGAAAATTACGGTGTGCTTAGAAATAGAGTTAAACAAATAATCAGAAACAAAAATTATGCGTACTTCCATCAATTCGCCAGTAACTTGAACACAAAAAGTACCTGGAAATAACTCAGATCCGTAGGAACTGGGAGGCAAACTACAAACTCCAATACGAATGGCATAAATTCAGATGAATTAGATGCCCACTTTACTAGAGAAATAGTTAGTACCCACCCTCACACTATACAAAAAACAATAAATTCTCTTAAATCTACTCTATTACCACAATGGCCTTTGTTCAAATTTCGTAAAGGAAATGAAACTGATGTAATGAGAAAACTTAACACCAATCAAATCACAAGCAATCGGAGTGAACGACATCCCGATATCCTTCTTCGTTACCTTGATAGATGTAGTATTGCCAATTTTAACTCACATATGTAACTCATGTCTTTCGCAAGGCTACTTCTCAACTGTTTCGAAGGATGTTTTAATTTTTCCAGTACAAAGATATCTCTAGCAAATTCTCCATCTGACTATCGGCCTGTCTGTATACTTTCTTCACTTTCGAAAGTCTCAGAAAAACTCACGCACGAACAACTGCTCCAGTATTTGACGCACCATTCGTTACTTGATCACTTCCAATCTGGATTTAAAAAAAGGACATAGTACATCCACTGCTCTTCTAAAAATTACGGATGACACAAGAAAAGCAATGGATGAACGTAAAGTGACCGTCCTCATTCTCCTAGACTTCAGCAGTGCTTTTGACACTATCAGTACGGACATATTAATAGCGAAATTGCATTCCTTCCATCTTAGCCACGCTGCTCTCAATTTGTTCGCTTCCTACCTCCATAACCGACGACTGTGTAGTCGTGAATGAAAAGAGAACGGAGTGAAGTACAATGTTAATGGTGTGCCACAAGGTTCTATACTCGGCCCCCTGTTTTTTAATTTTATATTTGAATGACATCTCTTCTAAGTTGGAAAAATACAACTACCATCTCTATGCCGACGACCTTCAAATTTACTGCCACACGAAAGTGAATGACATAAATGCAGCTTTTGAAAATATGAACCGAAACTTAGAGCAGATCAGCTGTTATGCAGCTGAAAATTCTCTCTCCATCAACCCAACGAAAACACAAGCTATCATATTAGGGCAGAGAAAACTGCTTACCTATTTACACAGTCTACAACTTCCAGTAATTCAACTAAATGGCGTTGCTATCCCATTCTGTAAATCAGTAAAAAGCCTTGGAGTCACTATAAATGAAACTTTGAACTGGAATGAGCATGTCACTAATGTATGCAGGAGAGTTCATTCATCACTTCATCCCCTTAAGATTCACCAGACCGTATTACCTCTAAACTGAAAAATAAGACTGGTTTAAACACTGATACTTCCAATTTTTAACTATTGTGATGTGTTGCTGGATGTTATCAGTGAACAAAATAAGAAACTGCAGAGAGCTTTAAACTCCTGCGTTAGATTTATTTTTTCATTGAATTTTGCCTCGCATGTATCCCCTTTTTATGCACAATTTTCTTGGTTAAAAGTAGAGCAGCAGAGAAATCAGCATGTATCAACCCTTATCTATCGACTCTTGACTGATAATATACCTGAATATCTCTCCAGTAACTTCCGTTTTCTATCTTCCTTTCATGATCGTGACACGTGTTCTGGGTCAACAATTGCAATACCTCCACATCATACATCTACCTTCAGTAATTATTTCCTTGTGTCGGGCGCTACAATATGGAATGCTTTACCCCCTGAAATTAGACATTGTTCCTCATTAATTACCGTCAAAAGACAGTATAAAGATTTCCTGTTGAATACGTAGGCTATATTATGTAGTTATGTGTGAATGCGTGAGTGAATGTCTTGAGTAAATAGTTCCCAAACGTTTACATAAATTATTGTTATATAGACTTAGGATGTAGATCTTTTAGTTTTCGTCTATATTAAGTTATATTATATACAGTGTGTTGAGTTTGAATATTAAGTTTGCATTCATTATCAAGTCTCATAATGTGGTTAAGTGTAAGAGAGGGCCAAGAGCCCCAACTTCGCCACAAATAAAGACATAAATAAACAAACAAATAAATAAATAAACAAATAAATAAATAAATAATTTGGCAACTGGTTGAGATGTCATCTGACCTGCAACATGTTGTTCGTGTAAGGTCGTTACATCGTATGTTGTTTAATTTGTGTGACATTACTCAAGCCGTGCCATACTCGGCCCACTTACGGAACAATGGCCAATTATTCGTGAACTGAAATAAACAGCTTAACAAGCAGCCCAGTAAATCCAAGGAAAAAGCATTGATGGTGGAACAATGAATGTGATAAAACAGTGGAAGATAGAAACCAAGCCTGGTTAAGGTATCAGAGAGAGAAAAAAAAAGATCACACTTTTTAAAATTAAGTTTATTTATTGTCGCTTTAACGTAGAAAGTCATATCGTGACATTCATAATTATACATACAGGATTATTACATTGATTACACAGAGTTACAATTGTAAAAATAACAACAGTACATATTGATCAGATAGTGGTTATATGTCATTGAATAGATTTGTTTGTCTAAAAAAACTTAATGATGTTTTTACATTGAGTATCTTTGTTGAATATGTCACATACTCTATTATTCTGGTTTAAATTACACAACTGTCTTTGTTGATCGTATAGATGGTATTCTAGTAAAATATGGTCAACAGTCTTTCTTTTTTGACAGGTGTCACACATTGGTGGAGGTTTCTTAGAGAAGATATGAGCATGAGTCTGTTTGCTATGGCCTATACGTATTCTAGTAATGAGCACTTGTTCTCGACGCTGAAGGAATGAAACATCAAATTTATGTGTAGATCCACGCCTGATATCATGGAGTCTTGTGGGTTGTTCCCTTGTCCACTCAGTTAACCACTGTTTTCGGATCTTTGTAGTAAGAAAAGGAGCAACGTCGGTGTAGGGGATTAGAAAGTTTGTATCATGTACAGGAAGACGAGTTGCTTCTTTAGCTGATATATCAGCTTGTTCATTGCCTTTTATTCCCTTATATGAGGATTCCCTTATTTGAGGATGATGCATTTTGAATGAGTTTTAATGTTGATAAAGAATCACTAAGGATTAGAAAAGGTTCTTTTTGGGGGAACTCTTTATGGATTCCATAGCTTTTAGGATAGCATACAGTTCACATGTGAATATGGATTATGTAGCTGGTAGTGCATACTTCATTGTATGATCGGGGTGGACAATAGCACATCCGCTACCATATTCGGTTTTTGATCCATCAATGTATATATGAGTGTGTCTGGGCAGACTTTCACACTTTTCAGATAGCATTTGTTTAAATACGGTACTGTCTGTTGTTTCTTTATTGAATTCACTTAAATCTAATATTATTGGTGGTGGTTCAGCTTTCCATGGAAGGAATGTGATGTCTTTTTAGTTCTTGAAGCAATCGGGGGAACTGAAGAATTAATTTCCTGTAAGTATTGCGTAAACCTAATGTGGAAGGGTATATATCTCTTTTGTTGCGAGGAATAGCGTTGAGGCTGATAGCGTGGGAAAACATACTCGTGTGCTCTGGAGTGAGGAGAGGCCGCTATCTTCACTGCGTAGTTGAGAGTGAGTTGTTTTCTGCGATTTCGAAGCGGGGGTTCATTAGCTTCTATTAATAAACTAGAGATCGGGATAGTTTTGAATGCTCCCAGGACAATCCTGAGAGACGTGTTTTGAATCGGGTCAAGCATTTTCAATGAGGTAGCTGAATTATATATAATGGAACTATAATCCAGTTTGGTGCGAATTATAGATTTGTAAGTGCACATTAATACACGAAGATCTGTTCCCCAGTTGTTAGCTGCCAATGATTTGAATACATAAATTCGATGTAGGCAATCCTTTTTTACAGTTTTTAGATGGGAGTTCCATGTTAATTTTCTGTCAAAGGTCATTTCTAGTATTTTTATTTCAGTTACTATCTCAATTTTATTTCCCTTGAGGAACAATTCTGGGCAGTTACTATCACTCTTTCATATGGAAAATAAGATGCATTTGGTTTTGGTTGAAGAAAAGATAAAGCCTGTGTGTTTTTCCTATTTGGCAATATCTTCAAGAGAATTTTGTATAATTGTTTGGGTGGTTGACAGGTTGCGACCTCTGCAAAAAATAGTCATGTCATCAACAAAGAGGCAAGTTTTTACAAGAGGGTTAACGTATGACGTGATGCCATTTATTTCTACTAACAATAGTGTTACACTCAGAACTGAGCCTTGTGGGACACCATTTTCTAAAATGACTTCTTGGGACAGGACACCATTAGCTCGAACTTGAATGCGTTGGTCTTGCAGGAAGTTATAGATAAAACTGATCATATTTTCCTTAATATTATGTTGCAGTAGAGTTTTAATAACGTGAGTTTTCCACACCATATCATATGCTTTATGAATATCTAGGCAGACAGCAAGGAGATGTTGTCCATAATGAAAGGCATCCAGGATTTCTGACTAATACTACTAAGGTGTCAGCTGTTGAGTGAAACTGTCGGAAGCCACACTGTTCTGCAGTGAAGAATTTCTGTTGTTCTAGAACCCATTTTAGTCTTTTATTTATTATTTTTTCGATTAATTTGCACATAGTGCAGGTTAGAGCTATTGGTCGATAGTTATCGGGTAACATGTGGTCGCAGCCAGGCTTAGGTATTGGAATTACTATAGCTTTCCTCCAAGCTACAGGAAATACTTTCTGTGACCATATGAAATTAAATATTTCGGTGAGGAATGCTAGGCCTTCAGGAGGAAGTTCTTTCAAGAAGTCATATATACTATTGTACCCGATGCATTTACTGGACGTATTCAAAATGGCGCATACGGAAGGTAGAGGCCAGCCAAGGCAAAGAAATATATGACAAGATATCGATATTGATGTATGCTAGGAGGCCTTGACTAATTAAAACCTACCACTATGAAGGCGGTGTACAATGGTGCAGAATCGATAGAATTGTTTTTAAAAAAATAAGAAGGATAAACAGATTATTACTAAAACTGACTTGAAAAATTGACGTGGTGAGAACAAGACGTTCTGAACTTCGCACTCTAAGATAAGCAATATTAGCAACATTTTGCGAGAAGTATTACGCTGAAAACAAGGAAATTCTGAGCGAATCGTGTAGATAAGCGTTAAATTACTGGAAAGAGCAAGTAAAAATCTTGAAGCTTAAAATAATACGTCCAGTTACTCAGACGCAAAGCCGTTTGAAAAAAGGAACTTGATTGAGACGAAAGAGCTCGAGATTAAGCCACTCTGAGTGAAAATAATTACTAGAAAAACAAAATAAGGAAGCAATCATCATAAAATATATATTCTACGCAGAGCTATGATGAGCTTATATTTTTCAGAGTCATCGCATTTTCTCTACTGTCTTGCTGAGCAGATGATGGCTTGCTAAATCGGCATAGACCAACCTGGAGGGAGATGTCGTCCTGGCCGTTAAAACCACCCGACCCGTGCGGAGGAGATCATTCTACCTGACATCCTACTGGTGGAATTTCTGCCCAGTTCCTGACCCAAGGACTACGACCGCACCGAGAAGCAACTAAGGCCCGAGATATTGAATGGCGAGCTAAGTAATAGTATTAAGTAATATAATTTCTTATGTGGAGTATTACCAGTATATACAGTAGATCTGAATAGCCTAAGCATGTGATAATTAAGTGTGCTTATGAGTATAAGAAAGTGCAATGTGAAATACTTAAGTTGACATCTCGTTATGAGGTGATAGCGTGTTACTACATTATTTTATCCAAGGATGAAGGAATACCATTTAAAAATACGACATAGTGCAACAGCTATTTTCAAGGAATCCCGGTTAGTTAGGAAGGTCCATGCGTGATGTAGTAATAGTCGAACCCGGTTACGTCACAGAGGGACGCACGTTAAATTGATTAAGACTAGTTACCATATTCTTTGCTGTATGATTTTATTGAAAGGAAAGATATTGAATTTGGGGTTATATACGGAATTGCAAGATTAAGAAATGCGCTCTGAGGAACGAATTCTGCGCTATTCATGGGATACATATGATTGTATAATTAAGTATTGGAGGCTAAACGCGCTAGTTGTGAATGCTAAATGTGTTAAATAAGAATTGAATTGGAGGTTAATGGTGAGATAATAGAAGTGTGTATAATATTTGAAATGATATATTGCGCAGAGTAATAGGAAGGAAAGCGTATTTGATATGTTTAATATGTGATGTTGGAGCACATGCAGTGCCATTACAGAATATAAGTATGCCCCAGCGAGGAACTACAGCAAGGTACGAACTGTAATATTATATATATTTTAATGATGTGTGAAAGTGGTTTGACAGGAATAACAACCGGTGATGAATAAATGAATACATGGTTATGTCATATACTGAATGAATGGATATTGCATGGCAGAATAAGCGTGTATGCAAGTAGTAACGTAATGTAGTATTGAAATATCTTTGTGATGGCATTAGCACACATATATATGGTAAATGCTTACTGGCTGTATGTATATTGAGTTGGTATACGATACATAAGAAATTATTTAGCTAGAATAGGGAATTTAATTGACATTTACGCAGGATATCATCGATGTTTTGTTATTACGGAATATTATTAGAGCGAATACTTAGTTAGGAGCCGTAATTTAAATGGCAATAGGACCGAGGAACTTAGTGCGTCATTCAATATTTCATTTTCTTCACGCTAACCAGCACCAACGAACTCAGATACTCAGATACTCAGATACTCAGATACTCAGATACTCAGATACTTCTCAATATTATCGGTCACTGATATTTGTATTCAGGACATATTATTCAAATTCAATTCTTTTTCGTAGAGATTTAAACAACGTGATGGGTGTATTTTTAATGAACTATATAATCATACCGTGATTGATGGAATAATTTATTGGAATAATGAATTTCGACCGTCGCCAAAGGACTGTGATATAACATATTTAAGTAACCATATGTAATTTTTAGAAAGGAAGATAATTCATTTCAGGAATACGTTACTCAATGTATTCAGATGAAAGCTTAGTTTAGGGAATAGGCAGCGCTGACCTAACATATTTGATTCATTGATTGAAATATTAATTTATTAAGTTGATAATTGAAGATTATAAGTCATACTTGATTTTAACCATTTCTCTTGCGAAACTTGATAATTTAATAAATGTGTTTCTTGATTAGTTTCTTATATAATGAAGTGAGTTTTCATTTATATTGGTAGTTAATAGTTTTATTTAGTATGTAAGGTGCTCGTTGTGCGAATATATATATTTTTTATTTCTAAATGGATGACTAAAATTTGCGTTTACGAAACAACTACTGAGCATTGGATATCGTTACTTTCTCTACACCGCGCATTGCATCGTTATTTTCTCTGAGCTGCTCATGGCACCGGTATTTCTCCTCGGACACACGTAAAACCAAACATAGAAAAATTAACCATTTTTCTGGAGGCAAGGATACCCTGAGATGTATTTAACTGACTAGTTGGGAATTACTGTGGTTACCCTGACCCGTAGGGTGCACTATCGTCAGGACCTGGGCTTGTACTTCGACAACTACTAAGTTCAAGTAGTACTTCAGTAATACTGATATTATCGTTGTAGCATTGGTCAGCACTTAGGTGGATGTGTGACTGTAAATCAGGACAATCTTCACGAGAGGATAAACATTCTTGTTCATAGTTGGAATCACTTGAAATTTTTGCAAAGTTCTCTGCTAATGCATTTGCAATATCGTGATGTGTAGTTGTAACTGATCCAGTCGTTTTATTGAGGGCTATGATACGTGAGGGTTTTTTAAGCCCTCTTATTTTTCGTAGGTGTTCCCAAATTGTGTTTTGTGGGGTCAGCCAAGATGCTCGTTTACTCTCTTTTATGACTTTTCGGGCTGCAGCACGACTTTCTTGGAACCGTAGTTTGTTTTGTAAAGTGGGATGGCGTTTATACTTGTAGAATGCTTGGTTTTTCTTTTTAGTTGCAACTTTACAGGAATCATTCCACCAAGGAACTGATTTTCTGTACGTTGTATTGTTGGTCCTTGGAATAGAATTTCCTGCGGCTTTAAGATGATACTGGTGAATTCTCTTACAATATAGTCAATGTTGTAATTTTTGAAATGGGTAGGTGGTGGTAATCTATATAACTCTGCCTTAATATTTTCTTTATGTTCTTGCCAGTTAGCATGTTTAGTATTCCATTTATTTGGGCATGCACTTAGGTGGGGCTTGTTGTTTCCATTTATTATGATAGGAAAGTGATCACTTCCGAAAAGGGTTTTCCTAGCTGATGATGTATATATCGTTGCTGCATCTGGAGTGCTTAGACACAGATCTATAGTACTAAAAGTTCCGTGCTGGATATCATAATGAGTAGGACCATTCGAGTCTATTAGGATCAAATTTTTAGAATCTAGCAACGATTCGATTATTCTTCCTCCTGTGTTAGTGTAAAAAAAATTCCATAGGGTGTTATGGGAGTTGAAATCTCCTAAGAGGAGGAATGGTTTAGGAAGTTGATTAATCAGATCTACTAATTAATTTAAATCCATCTTCTGGCTGCTGGGCAAATAAATATTACAGATGCACAGGGAAACTGTTAGAAAGGCGGTAACTGCTACTGCTTCCAAATTGGTTTTCAGAGGTATTTCTTTTTGAGGAACATTGTCACGAATGTAAGTAGCAACCCCTCCACTTGCATGAATGGGATTGTTGCGGTTTTTGTGATATGCTGTGAAATGTCTCATATTAGCTACGTAGTTATCTCGAAAATTAGTTTCTTGTAAGCAAATTATTTCGGGTTGGAGTTCATTAATACACTGACTGACAGAGCAAATACAACACCAAGAAGGAGTGGTCAGAACTTTATGCCAATTGCAGGGTAGACTGATGTCACTGAGGTATGCTCATGATGTGAAATGCGCCGTTGTGCTGCGCACGTAGCGAACGATAAATGGGAAACTGCGTTGGCGAATGGCCCACTTCGTACCGTGATTTCTCAGCCGACAGTCATTGTAGAACGTGTTGTCGTGTGCCACAGGACACGTGTATAGCTACGAATGCCAGGCCGCCGTCAACAGAGGCATTTCCAGCAGACAGGCGACTTTACGAGGGGTACGGTGATCGGGCTGAGAAGGGCAGGTTGGTCGCTTCGTCAAATCGCAGCCGATACCCATAGGGATGTGTCCACGGTGCAGCGCCTGTGGCGAAGATGGTTGGCGCAGGGACATGTGGCACGTGCGAGGGGTCCAGTCGCAGCCCGAGTGACGTCAGCACGAGAGGATCGGCGCATCCGCCGCCAAGCGGTGGCAGCCCCGCACGCCACGTCAACCGCCATTCTTCAGCATGTGCAAGACACCCTGGCTGTTCCAATATCGACCAGAACAATTTCCCGTCGATTGGTTGAAGGAGGCCTGCACTCCCGGCGTCCGCTCAGAAGACTACCATTGACTCCACAGCATAGACGTGCACGCCTCGCATGGTGCCGGGCTAGAGCGACTTGGATGAGGGAATGGCGGAACGTCGTGTTCTCCGATGAGTCACGCTTCTGTTCTGTCAGTGATAGTCACCGCAGACGAGTGTGGCGTCGGCGTGGAGAAAGGTCAAATCCGGCAGTAACTGTGGAGCCCCCTACCGCTAGACAACGCGGCATCATGGTTTGGGGCGCTATTGCGTATGATTCCACGTCACCTCTAGTGCGTATTCAAGGCACGTTAAATGCCCACCGCTAGGTGCAGCATGTGCTGCGGCCGGTGGCACTCCCGTACCTTCAGGGGCTGCCCAATGCTCTGTTTCAGCAGGATAATGCCCGCCTACACACTGCCCGCATCTCCCAACAGGCTCTACGAGGTGTACAGATGCTTCCGTGGCCAGCGTACTCTCCGGATCTCTCACCAATCGAACACGTGTGGGATCTCATTGGACGCCGTTTGCAAACTCTGCCCCAGCCTCGTACGGACGACCAACTGTGGCAAATGGTTGACAGAGAATGGAGAACCATCCCTCAGGACACCATCCGCACTCTTATTGACTCTGTACCTCGACGTGTTTCTGCGTGCATCGCCGCTCGCGGTGGTCCTACATCCTACTGAGTCGATGCCGTGCGCATTGTGTAACCTGCATATCGGTTTGAAATAAACATCAATTATTCGTCCGTGCCGTCTCTGTTTTTTTCCCAACTTTCATCCCTTTCGAACCACTCCTTCTTGGTGTTGCATTTGCTCTGTCAGTCAGTGTAAGTTGTTGTAAATATTCGTATTGTGGGTAACATCCGTTCATATTCCACTGCAGTATCCAAGAATTCATGATGGCTTTTTAAATATGTACACTGACTGACAGAGCAAATGCAACACCAAGAAGGAGTGGTTCGAAAGGGATGAAAGTTGGGAAAAAACAGAGACGGCACGGACGAATAATTGATGTTTATTTCAAACCGATATGCAGGTTACACAATGCGCACGGCATCGACTCAGTAGGATGTAGGACCACCGCGAGCGGCGATGCACGCAGAAACACGTCGAGGTACAGAGTCAATAAGAGTGCGGATGGTGTCCTGAGGGATGGTTCTCCATTCTCTGTCAACTATTTGCCACAGTTGGTCGTCCGTACGAGGCTAGGGCAGAGTTTGCAAACGGCGTCCAATGAGATCCCACACGTGTTCGATTGGTGAGAGATCCGGAGAGTACGCTGGCCACGGAAGCATCTGTACACCTCGTAGAGCCTGTTGGGAGATGCGAGCAGTGTGTGGGCGGGCATTATCCTGCTGAAACAGAGCATTGGGCAGCCCCTGAAGGTACGGGAGTGCCACCGGCCGCAGCACATTCTGAACCTAGCGGTGGGCATTTAACGTGCCTTGAATACGGACTAGAGGTGACGTGGAATCATACGCAATAGCGCCCCAAACCATGATGCCGCGTTGTCTAGCGGTAGGGCGCTCCACAGTTACTGCCGGATTTGACCTTTCTCCACGTCGACGCCACACTCGTCTGCGGTGACTATCACTGACAGAACAGAAGCGTGACTCATCGGAGAACACGACGTTCCGCCATTCCCTCATCCAAGTCGCTCTAGCCCGGCACCATGCCAGGCGTGCACGTCTATGTTGTGGAGTCAATGGTAGTTTTCTGAGCGGACGCCGGGAGTGCAGGCCTCCTTCAACCAATCGACGGGAAATTGTTCTGGTCGATATTGGAACAGCCAGGGTGTCTTGCACATGCTGAAGAATGGCGGTTGACGTGGCGTGCGGGGCTGTCACCGCTTGGCGGCGGATGCGCCGATCCTCGCGTGCTGACGTCACTCGGGCTGCGCCTGGACCCCTCGCACGTGCCACATGTCCCTGCGCCAACCATCTTCGCCACAGGCGCTGCACCGTGGACACATCCCTATGGGTATCGGCTGCGATTTGACGAAGCGACCAACCTGCCCTTCTCAGCCCGATCACCATACCCTTCGTAAAGTCGTCTGTCTGCTGGAAATGCCTCCGTTGACGGCGGCCTGGCATTCTTAGCTATACACGTGTCCTTGGCACACGACAACATGTTCTACATTGACTGTCGGCTGAGAAATCACGGTACGAAGTGGGCCATTCGCCAACGCCGTTTCCCATTTATCGTTCGCTACGTGCGCAGCACAGCGGCGCATTTCACATCATGAGCATACCTCAGTGACGTCAGTCTACCCTGCAATTGGCATAAAGTTCTGACCACTCCTTTTTGGTGTTGCATTTGCTCTGTCAGTCAGTGTATTTACTAGATTTGATCCTTATCAGTTATTGGGATTGTCTGATTTGGGGCAGGCCTGTTGCTTTCTCCGTTTATGGCTGTAAGTAGTTTCTTAACAAGTTTGGTACTCTGGTTTTTAATTTTTTTTGTCCTGATAGTAGGGGTATAGTTTATGCAGGGTCTCGATAAGACTTCAACATGGGAAGTGTAAGATAATGCAATAGGTAATATATTTGTTGCTGATGTTCCTTTAGTATTTTCAAAAAAACTTCTAAGTTGTATGAAATTAAGAATAAAATTTGAGGGATTAGCTTCTATTACTTCCTTAACAGGAAGTAGTTGTTCTTCAAGACTGAGGGGATTTAATAGCATTAGTTTCTTCTTAGGCTGTTTAATGTCTTGGGTTTTATGTGATCCTAGAACAGGAAATTCATCATCTGTTTTATCATCACCCGAGATAGAAGAAATATCTAAGAAGGAATTATTATCAGCCTTGGAAGTGTTATTTGAAGAGTCACTTGAAAGGAAGGATCGTTTTATTCCTTGAGGTTTAGTTATGAGTGATTCTTTATTTACTTCATATACTGGGACTGAAGTGTTCAAGTTCAAGGAGACGCCCTGTTGAGGGTGGTTTCTAGAGGAAGATGATGTGTCATTAGAACGTTCAATAATTTGCTGAGGGTCAGTAGTTGGCTGAGGATTCATAGTTGAATCGTTTTTTTCGGAAAGAGCACATGTCAATAAATCTTAGTTTGGAGATATCCACCTAAAACGTACAGGAACGGTAAACAATATACACGTTGTAAAAACACTATGTTTTATAGGTAGAGGACATTGAAATCTATGTTTTTATTGAAAAAAAAAGGAATTAATATTGCAGTAGTTTAGGTTTGTCGGAAATTATATTCCCTTGACATGTGCTGTTTTACCAAAAAAATGGGCGGCAAAAATTAATTTATTACAAAATATCTTTATTTTCGCTCTTTTACAAAAGTGTTTGGTCAGTATTCATTCTAGTCATCACCGAACACATTATCTTTGGTAACTGGCCAATTAATAATCTCATTGTAGAAATCAAGATGCTCTTCTGGAATATACTGCATTGTTTTCCTTATATCCTGTATTTTCTTCTCTTGAATAGGCAGTCTTTCTCCTGGATATGCTAACTTTGTAGGGAACGTTATGACACTCATTGAATTCATGATACCTGTATTGAACGTATGTACCACTAGACCGTCAATGAAATCTCGAGCAGTATTCGTCATTTCATTTGAGTATGTGAAGTGACTGAAGAACGACATCTGGAACGATTAATTTTGGTCTCGTGGAAGTCTGCGATTCATTGATTCCACAGATAGGCAATTTTTTTTTTAAGAATGAAGGCCACCAATATTTGAAGTCAATAATATCTTTGGATTCAACCATTTTAACTGTAAACTTTCTTTGACTTGTGGACTGTACAATCATCTCTGTATAATCTTTGGGAACGTAAATTCTTGTCATTTTTCCTTACCACTCTTTTTACTCCAGCAAAATGCCTGTCATTGGATAAATAAGAGTGTCCTCTTTGAGGAAAATACTGATTAATTGTCTGAAATCTGCCAATAGTCACCAAAGCTAAGAAAAATCGTATGACCGTGTGGTTACGATTTTGTCCAGGGCAAGAGTCTGAAAACACATGGAGGTGTTGTACCGAATTAGACATTTCATTGTTAATGAAGTCCAAAAGAAAAGAGACAACCTCATTCGGACCTTTATGTCCTTGCCCTTCATGATATGTATAAAACTTCGTCTTATTAGGACCCAGTGATGTGACGCTAAATATATTCACTGTTAACTGGCGGAAGTAAAAAATATCCTGCACAGGGATATCTGGCAGGGGCAAATTTTGCATAAAATCGAATGTAATAGCAGAAATTGAATGGTCTTCCAAGCATTTCTCATTTCTCTTCTCCATGTCTGTATATTGCACATTAAGGAAATGTTTGAATAACAAGGAACAATATATGATAAATGAGGATGAGAATGGCTATAGGATTATTAAGATGATAAGCAAAGAATGGTATAAACCTGGTAATCTCAGTAAACTGTTAATTGTAATTAGAAATTCATGTAGAAGAGTGTTGAAAGAGCCTACAATGAGGGTAGGTCATATTACGGATGGATGATTGTGTTGCGAACTGATAAGTTAAGAAATTGCCAATAGGGCTATGTAGTAAAAGGAATATTAGTATATGTAGCACTGTAAAGTCGATATGTTAGTAAGCCATAACGTAATTAACTGTCAAACTGTTTGTAATGAGACAGGGCCCAATGGATATAATGTTTCATCCTCAGCTGCTGGCGATCCGTGGCTGTAGGTTGATAACATTCACTCATTCATTCACTACTCATTCCACATATATTATTCATTCAATCATTTATTTAATTCATAACAAGGGCTCTCTCCCCAGTTACTGGTTATCCGTACTGGGAGGGATGAGTATTTTTTCCTAACATGCATGCATGAATATCCATATACCCATTCATAAATCCATCCATCCATCCATACGTGTTTTCTCAATACAGTTAGGGAATTGGTAATTAATTGATTAATTCATTTATTCATACACTCATGTAGATAATCGTAGGCGTGGCCCTTGCATGTGGAATGACGATCCGCCTGTGCAAAGGGCACTATTTTAGATAGGGTATCATAGCCAATTAATTAATTAATTCATTAATTCATACACTTATGTAAGGATATAACCGAAGTAGGACGGGATAGGACGGGCCTATCCCAATCGAATATGTAGAGTGATCTAAATGCAACAGAGAAAGAAGAATAGGGAGGGGGGCACATGGGGTGCGGGATTTCCGCTTACGTGTGCCTCGCAGAAATTAGGGAATGGTGAGAAATTAGTGTTTGACAGCTATTAGATCAGGTATGGTCTTCCGTTTGGGCCTCAAGGGAAAGGGCCGGACGTGTTATCCTTGGGAAGGTGGCTCCTTTTTTCTCACCAGGGGTGGATAACACGACCGGGCAGTAGTCATGCATAATCCCATCCATGCATTTATCCTGCCAACCGAATGCTCTCTCCTCAGTTGGTGGCTATCCGTGACTGGGAGGGAAGTGTTCTTTCATTTATTCATGCATGCATGACAATATTATTCGGTCATGGAATCATTCAAAAAAAAAAACCTCATTCATGCATTTATGAACACCTATGTATAGTGTCTGTGAAAATGGAGGAGAACTCTGTACAGACTTATGATAAATAAATAAATAAATAAACTATATTGCACATTCCCTCTCATTTCAATGATAGGTGCAATGTCTGCCAGCTGGATGAGTGGAACTGCCCATTGGATACAGCAAGCCAGTTCATTTTACGGATAAAGTGCACATGTCAGTGACAAGTGCTGTTTCTCCAACAAACTATTATTACCAGGCAGAGCTACCGGATAAAGCAATGCAGTGACGTGTGTAGTGTCTGCAGAAAACGATAGATCTATACTTAAAGACTGTATTACTTGCCTTAACTCAATTTTGGCAAAATCTTGACATGTGTCGTTTCAAAAAAAAAAAGATTCAGTTGCATTTGCTGGGTTGGAAGTTCCTCCTTGGAGGAAATTGAATGTTGATCAGGTGGCAGGTTGTTTTCTTCTAGAGTCTCAGGTAGTGAGGGACATACTCGCGCCAGGTGGCCTTCTTCTTTGCAAACAAAATAGGTGGGAACGTCTGACGAAGTGTAGATCCAACAACTGGTTCCTTCAAAACATATTTGTAGTGCATTCGGTAGTTTATTGAAATCGTCGGGTTTAACATATAGTTGTCGGCGGAAGCTAAGAATGTGGGTGAATCCCGTAATATTCATTCCAGCCTTTAGGTTAGGTATAGATGACATTGATTTGATACCCAGTTGTTGTAAATGTTCTTCATCGACTGTGCTGGGTAAAATAGGACATACATTAGATAATATCACTCTCTTGTTTGCGACAATTAACGGTCTGAGAGTGAGATCAATATTTTTGATTCTAATTACAGGGTGACTGAGTGACAATTCCTGAACAATTTTTATGTTCGATAGGAACATGCAAATTCTTGAGTTTGAAATACGAGATATATAACGTATGTTAGCTGGATCATCTGTTATTTTTCCTACAGCAAGGACGTAGTCTCTTATTGGGATTCCATCGTGAGCATCAATAATAATAGCCTGTTCTTTTTTGTGGTGTTAACTGCATTACAGAAGCATAACTCTTCTGAGACTGTTTAGGAACATTATGGGTAGAACTGTCGGTAAGGTTATGTACGGTCTGATTTCCTTGGTAAGAAGTCATTTCTTTGAGGGTGGAAGGCTTTGAAGCCTCCCTGAATTACGATGTTCAACTGTTGGTTATTGATTTCCTAACGGTTTTGTACACGTAGAACAGAAAAAAAAAACAATTTCTCTCTAATTAAATAAAATTATGTCGAGTCCAGTCCTCGAAGTTTACACTGAGTCGTAATACTCACATTTAGCCCAGTATTTGCATTGAGAAAGAACTTGAAGTATGTTTATTTATGTAAAAACTGGCACACATCAATAACAGGTTTGTACACATTCACTGCCACCTCGATCTGCAAGATCACACTTGTAACTCAGAAAACAAAGGAAGATAAACCAAAAACTAATGAGGAGGGTTAAACGTCCATACCAAAACCATATACTTCTAATGATAGAAACAAAAAGAGAGAAGACAAACGCAAGAGTTTCTTAGAAAATATTTAGTAGACTTCTACAAAGATATGAACCTCCAACATTAAGGTTAAAACATAAAAAGAATATGGCCCATACCAATAGAACAAAATACAGATATTTTAGCAGAAATAATTAAAAATTACTAAATTACGATGATTCCCCAGAACTTATTCAAATAAACACAGAAACCTCAATTAAAACACCAGCACAAAATATAAACCTACCCACAATCAACTAAATCTACAAAGCTTTGAAAATGCTGAAAAACTACAAAGCAATTGGAGATGATCAAACATTTGTGGAAAATTGGAAATATGCAGCAGAACAAGTGAAAATACCATTACACCAATGCACGGAGAAAATCTGGAACAAAGAACAACTACCAGAACATTGGACTAGAATTATAATACATCCATTGCACAAAAAAGGAGAAAATTAAAATCCAGACAACTATAGAGAAATTTCCCTTTTGGACTGCTCATATAATATTATTCTATACAATCGCTGTGAAGATCAACTTGAACTGGAACTACAATAGCAAGGAGGCCATGCAGAAACTGCCTAAATACGACCTTAAAATTAGTAATGGATGTCAGCAAAAGAAGGCAAAAAATAACAAGCCATAACCTTTGTAGACTTCAAGAAAGTGATGACAATGGAATAAAGTTTTGCAAACATTGTTCAAAAACATAAAAAATGGTGACCCAAGGACGAACATGTCCCAGGAAAGTTTCTTGTTATCATTTTACAAGAACAAAGGTGATTCAAGAAACTGTGGGAACTACAGCGGCATTTAATTCAAATTAATAATCCAAAGATTTTGGAACGAGCGATCATGAATCATGAGAAAAGTTTGTTCAGGCAAAGAATCGTGCTAACTAGTGTGGATTTGTACAAAGAAGGTCCACCATATATGCAATTCAGACCATGAGGATTCGGATGGAAAAACAGAGATGCCAAGAAAAAGGCATGTACATAGTTTTCATTGATCATAAGAAGGCATTTGATAAAGTACGGAGAGATTGATTTGGGCAGCATTACAAGCTCACAGCATTCCAGAATCTGATGTTATGTACAAGAATGCAAACACCCAAGTGAGATGCACTGCAGGTTTCTCAAAACCTTTTCCTGTCGAAGTTGGTGTTCACCAAGGCAATGTTCTCAGCCCTCTCCTTTTCTCAGTCATGAATTTCCTGACGTCGGAAATCACTGATGTACTTCGAGACAACACTCTTTGTCGACGAGGCACTGATCAGCGACAACGTGGTACTGAACTGCAAAGAGGAGAAGAAAGCCACCTAATCAATACTTGTTTATTATTGGTATTAAAAATACAGGACCGGTTTCGACCCTAGCGGGTCATCCTCATCTGGACATACATATAACACATCGTGCAATTGCAAATATTACAATGTATGTATGTTCAGTCCGTCAGCGATTCCGCTGGTGGGATCCTCAACAGCTCTGCCATCAGCTGTCATAGATGGCCTAGGCATCACTGAAGAAGCGTACTAGGGAAATGAGGAGTGAGGTAGTTTCCAGTTGCTTTCCTCACCAAATATTACCATATCAAAAAGAAATATCATGTGATGGTAACATATCAGGTTGTACTCATGAGTAGAGCATTCGTCAAATTGGAAGTTAAGTATATGTTATCATGCGTGAATGCGCATCTATGAGAAGTGAATATTCCTAAACTTAAAACTAACTTATAAGTATTCATACAATAAAAACATCATATGCGTAAAACACTCTCATGCTTGTGAGTGTTTGAGTTTATGGCTTGCACTGTGTCCACAACTGTGCATTATATTAAAAACTCAATGGCTTAAATTGTAATATGAGTTACACTTAAAAATCTTTTAAATGAGATATTGGTATTTTAGTCACCATATGTACACGAAGGATAAGAAACATTTTGCATATCTAAGAGGCAAAATATTGACGTAGTGTGGATTCAGTTGAAGCTTGGACGGAAGCTTAGAAATTGCAGCTTGCCGTATATAAAATCCTGTTGTTTACATTAAAAGGTGAGTCATAATATGCTTTGCTGTATTGCATTAAACTAGAGTGGTAGTTCCTTCTTTTTTGTAGTTGTGTGATAGTGTAAGGATTATTGTGAAATATAAGATGTGAGTGATACTAATATATTGAAGGAATGTCTTAAGTCATGTGAGAGAATCTATATGTCTACTTACTGCTATTGTGGTCTTGAGGTTGTATATGGTTTGGGAGCACGTTGTGTACTGCTTTGTGTTCATCTCGGGCTAACGCCGTTTGCTGTGAGGGGAAGGGCTGGAGGGGCGAGAGGAGTAGCTGTTGAGGGGGTAGGGGTGGAGCTGGGCGTGTCTTCCGCTGGTTCTCTGGCGCGTGTCAAGTGTTGTTCATTGATTCTCTTGAGATACGCATTTTTTTAGGGAAGGAATGACTGTATTAAAGATATTTGTTTTTTTCTGTGATTTAGTTTATATTAAAATTAGGGTTGGCGTATTGATCTAGAGAAATGTAAAATTCTTCTGTTATGTTGAGCAAGGGGCCTTGGGATTTATATTCAGAATCTGCATGTCATTTTCGATATTTGTGAATTTTTGTTTATAATCTACAATGTGTTTGCTAATGGAGGAAAAATGATTGTGTTTTATGGCATTTAGGTGTACATTATAACGGATATGAAAGTTCATGCCAGTACGTCCGATGTTGCTGGTGTCACAGTTGTTGCATTTTATCCAATAACCCCTGAATGGTTGTATTTATTATTACTGTTGATTGTTCTAGTGTTCAGTATTGTGCCATTTCACTGTTCCCAACAAGATCTAATTGGAACGAAAATGGAGTTAAAGTCATCAGAACATCGATAATAAAGCGTCAGAGTACTGCTATGAGCCGAAGGAGTAATGTTTTCGTCAAGCGCTCGGCGAGAAAGGAGCATAGAAGGCGGTGGTAAAGAAAGACGTGAGAAGATTGTTAAGAGTTATTATTAAAACTTAACATTCGCAAAATACTGATCATAAAATAAAGAGAAACCTTTATCCACAAACTATTTTACGAAATATTAGCGCTCAAGAATATTTCACTCCGTGAAATTAAATTGTACTTTTGGAATATAAAGACTTCCACATTGCTACGTCACGATATCTACCCAAGACGACGTATTAGTCGATACAATCAATTCCGAGAGGCTACATAGCTGTAATATCGACAGGGAGAGAAAGGAGAAGAATATATATACACATATTGTACTAGTAAAAGAGCCCGACTTTAAGATTTATTTTCAACGTAAGCATGGAATAGTTCTCAGAGCTAAACTGGATGAATATTAGCTAGGGCTTGGTACAGGAGGCAGGGTCCTATCTACAAGAAAAGTTTGAATCTGATTTGATAAGAGTTTATTCATGTAATGCATATTAAATTGCACATCACCTCATGGTAGATAGGGGTTGTCTTCCACATTGTCCTTTAAATGGCCCGGGTCTCCAGCTCACCAGGCCGCACCGGCTGGAACACTTTCCAGAAGATGCCCAAGTACTCCGTCAAGATGCGGACGGACCATCCAGGTTGGTTGCATGGAATACGCCTCAAATTCCCAATGCTCGGGATGACCTCCGATGGTTCCTGACGATGTTGCAGGTAATCGCATTACCCAAGTACAATGAGGTTGATAGAATCAATGCCCACAAAACTCCGAAAATGTGTTATTCGTCACTCGCAGAATTTATAAGTCAAAGTTCATGAAAACCTTGAATAACTAGTTTTCTCACCACTAGTAAAATCACTAGTCAATGTTCATAAAGACTTTCAAGAATTCACTCTTTAACACTCATGGAAATGACAATTCCCTGTTCGTGAAGACTTTCAATAATGTTATAGTTCATCACTGGCAAAAATCACAAGTCTATGCTCATGAAAACTTCGAATAAATTTAGAGTTCATCACTCGTGAATATTACAAGTCTTTGAATAATCATTGGCGAAAATTTAAAGACCATCACTCGTAAATATCACAAGTCTTTGAAAAATCACTGGTGAAAATTTAGAGTCCATCAGTGGTAAATATTACAAGTCCCATTTATAAAGACTTAGAAGAATTCATTCCTCAGTGAGACTATAACCACACGAAGATAGCTTCCGACGATTATGGCAGCGAGTAGAGCCACACTGACTACTCGACTGTGACTGACAGACAAGAGATATCAGGCTATATTGAGCCCTCCTTATATTCGGTTTGGGGACATCTACGTCACATATGCCGTGAAGCTGGTTATCTCCTGAATCCCTCGACGGATTTTCTTGAAATTCAAGAATTGCAACGTTTATGTGATTCCCTTTAAAATGACATGTTGCTCAAGTCGCTACCATAATTATTATAGGAGTTTTAAATTTTTCTCCGTTGAATGTTCGGGAAGGTGTGACGCTTGAATCTAGAACATACGAGTTCAGGCCAGCTGCACGTGGCATGACAGGCGGGTGATCTAACTAGCCCCTGCAGCTACGTCACACATACAGCTATCCTCAGCTTTCTCGTTCGTCCCGCTGAATGTAAACAAACCAGGCTTGCACGGAGTAATACGCATGATGATTAAATACAATTAACTCTCAAAAAATATGCATGTACAGGTCGTAACCGGTATATATCCCTCCTTCTCAGGGAAAAAGAAAATACTATGAGGATTTTATTTTAGTCTCTTTTCACTCAAAGTATTTTTTGAGATTGAAAGCATTGTAGATGCCTTCAAGGCTGCCATCTTGTCTTGTGATTTTATAGGTACCGTTGTCCAAACATAAACGTAGATTACCATGGGGTTTCCTTACTATGGTGTACGGATTAATATAAGGCGTCACGCACTTTGAGATAATTCCGTCAGCCTCCATTTGACGAATTAGTGTCCTGGTTTCATCCATGTACTTCTCAGGCACCGGGTATGGCTTGCGTTTATAAGACGAAGTATCCTTAACGTTGAAGTGGTGTTTAAAATTCTTAATCTCTCCAGGCTTCTCATCGAAGACGTCCGGATAAGACTGATATATTTCATCCTCCGCCGCTGCTATGTTAGGGTGGTAATCTGGGGCTTCAGTTACACTGGAGATGTAGGTGAGAAAATCGGGCCCTTTGTCATTTAAAATTTCATCGATGGGTCCCTCTTCATCGAGATTACCCTCTTCCTTTGACACGGGTCCCTCTTCATCTTCGGGATAACCCTCTTCTTTCAGTACCTGGTCGACTGGGGCGGCATCGCCAATCACACCATCGACTTGTGTACGGGGTAAATCAATCCCTTGAAGTCTAAAATCTTCACCGTCTACCAGTTGTAACTCTACAGGTCCAATCCTACAAAGATGAATAGTGTTGGCAGAATAGTCAATAGTAGCCTTATATTTAGACAGAAAGTCTGAACCCAAGATAAGGTTAAACTTCATAGGCGAGACTATCAGGAAAATATGTTCACACACTTCTTCGTTGATAGCAAAGTCAAGGAAGACTTGCTGCTTACATTTTATATTCCTGTCAGGAATAATGCTCTTAATCCTAACTTGTGCTACCGGAAAAATGAGAAGGTTACATCGATCCTTGATCAATGTTATCAACTTGTCAGAGTTTAGGGAAACTTGCGCTCCCGAGTCCACTAGCGATGATACTTGGAATTCCCCAATGGTAATATTGATGATGGGTAAACTTCGTTGAACATGTTGACGAATGGGTAATTCGTCCTCAAATAATAAGTCGTCATCAATGTGCCAAAAATTTATTATGTCTACATGAAATGACCCGACCTCCTCATTTTCAGGCAATCTATTTCTGAAAATTTTAAGGTTTTTTTGCAACAGCACCTGTGGATTCTGGTTTTTGACCAAAGGTGTTGTTTCTTTGATGATATTCTTGGTATTCAAGAGAAGTCGCTCCAGGTTGATGACCCTCTTGTTTCGTCTGATGGAGGTAGTCCTGAGTTTCCTTCCACCGTTTGTGCAAGTCAGAATTGTTTGAGTCTCTACTCTTGTTTCTTTTCTTGTTTTAACCAAGTAGGTATGGTTTGGTAGGGCGTCTGGCCACGGTATGGGCGTTTCCTAAACACTCTATACCGCGTAGGTGAAGATGGAGTATCTCTCTCTTCCCGTCTAACCGCTCGTTCGGGACTTTGTCGCGGTTGTTCCGAAGTGTTAATCTGAACTGGATGGGCGGCTACGTCCTTACTCTCGCTCGGTTTCAAAGTACCCTGTGCATGAGCAGTATCAAGACGTCGTAATACAGCATCAAATTGATCTAAGTGCTTAATGTTTGCGGCTACTAAGATCTCTTGAACGTGAGAAGGATACTGTAACGTAATGACCTGTATGAGTTCCTTCTCAGGCAAAGGAGGGTCTACGTACTGCATCTTCTTCAACTGAGATAATAAAAAAATCTGCGTATCGAGAGGTATTGATGGAGGTGTTATACCTTCTCGAATTTAGTTGAAGTTCGATATGGTGCTGAGTTTCTGCGTTCCAAAAACGGTCAATTAAAGCCTTCTCAAAGTCAGAGTATACTTTGAAATTAGATTTGAACACGAAATACCAGGAAAGAGGCTTGCCTTCTAATAATCGGGCCACTGTTCTTAGCTTTCTATCCTCACTAATCTTGTGCTCTTGAAAATATTCCGCTACATTGATCAGAAATTCTTTAGCCGTGTAATCTTCTTTACCGGATAACTTAGGAGGTTTTCCTCTTGGATTTTAACGATAGTTGTCTGGTATGACGTTTCTCCGACTCCTTCCATCGAACTATGAATGGCTTGCTGAGTGAACCGTTTGTCAAACTCGCCCTGCTTAGCTTTTAACAAAGCAACTTCGTTTCCAACTCTGGAAATGTCATTCTTAACCGTGTCCGTAAGAGTATCTTGGACAGAAACACTTTTAGCCTGCATTTGCGAGAGCTGACCACGTGACTCCTGAAATTCGGCCTTGAAATCCTCAATGTCTTGCGAAAGCTGTTGGACTGAGGAAGAACCTTCTTCAAATCCTCCTTAACAATTTCAATGACTTGCTCTTTAACAGTTTTTCTCATCTCCTCGATGTTACGAGTAAGCTGAGAATTAATTTCAGTGAATCAGTCATCAATTTTCTTATTGGACTCAGAATCTTGTTTTGATCAAGCAAGTATTAGGATAGGAGAAAGATTCTCTGAGTTCGCATTCATTTCAGTAAAGCGCTGTTCTAATTTGGTATAATTAGCTTTAGCTTCGGCATTTGCTTCAGCTAATCGCCTATCTAGGTTGGCATTAGATTCAACATTTGCTTGGGCTAAGTTATTTAAACGTTGGTCTGCATTGGCAAGATTAGCATTAGTCTGAACGTTAGCCTCAGCTATGCTAGAAAGATTACTATTAGTTTCCACGAACCTGCTACGAAGGCGTAGCAGGGGGAGAGGTGATACTCCCACGTGGCGCGTCCCAGGTGGCGGATAGGGGGGTCCTAACCGGCTTGCCGGCGGACTTGAGGGAAATAAATTACCTCTCGCGGACCAAACACACACCCCCTGTGGGTGGGGGAGGCAGACGAAGAATTCACCCAACGGTATCCCCTGCCTGTCGTAAGAGGCGACTGAAAGGGGCGACCAAGGGTTGAATGAATTAGAACCATGAAACTACTCTTGATTCGTACCATCATGCGGGGAACACCATGGGTTGCATATACTTGCGAGTAGTATCACTAACTTGGTACGAAATAGGTTTGTTATTAGTTGCAGTAAAAAGCCTGGCCTGGTGGATTCCAGTACCCGTGCGTTGTACACATGTGGGCAACACCGCGGGTCTGAGCGTAGCCTTTGAGTTGTACCACTATATGAGCGACACCGTGGGTCTGCGTTGCCTGTGATTAGTACTCACTATGTGAGGAACACCACGGGGCCCTTGGGACCGGCACCCGTGACTAGTACACCTAGGTGAGGAAACTCATCGGTTTGCGTTGGCTGTAGGTGGCGCCATTGTGTGCGAAACACCATAGGTCTGCGTTACCTGTACGAAGTACAATACTTGTGAGTAGTACCATCTTGTGTGGAACACCGTGAGTCTTCGCTACTTTTGATTAGTACCCCAAAATGACAAATACCATGGTTCTACTTTACTCGCGACATGTACCATTCTGTGGGGCCTTAGTCGTGGATTTTGCACCCCTATTGACATCAAGCATCATTGTGATTTATAAGTGGTCCCTTGGTCAGTAATACTATTATTCACGATCTTTGTTTGTGTCTGATACACTGTTTGTTTTTTGTAGGGTTCATGTCCATCCATTCATTCTTCATGACATTTTTAATTTCATTTTGGTCAGTGGATGAATCTGAATTTTTTGTTATTTCATATCGTACCATTAGGGGCCGATGACCTCGATGTTAGGCCCCTTTAAACAACAAGCAGCATCATCATTACTATTAGTTTCGGTAATACGTCTCTCTAAGCTAGCACATGACGCAGTAAGACTAGTCTCTTAATTGGCGTTAACCTCATTCATATTAAGCCTAAGGGCTTCAATTGCTGCGAGTATATTATCCATTTTTATGGCAAATTTTAATACCTCAAAATGTGACACTAAGAAATTTTCAATCATAAATTGAAATATCAGTGGCTTTAAAAGTTCAAAAGCACTCAGTTCAGCATATATCATCACATAGAAAATCAACCATATGACAAGAACACAAAACACAAATTGTTTGCCACGTCCAGGGCATAAGTTTCACTTTGTAAAAAGAAACACCACGTCCAGGGTGTTATGATTGTCTATTACTTGATAGCACTGTTAACCTAGCATTCGGGCCCCACGCAGGGCGCCACGTATATTACCCTCCTCTCTGTACCAGTAAAAGAGCCCGACTTTAAGATTTATTTTCAACGTAGGCATGGAATAGTCCTCAGGGCTAAACTGGATGAATATTACCTAGGGCTTGGTAAAGGAGGCAGGGTCCTATCTACAAGAAAAGTTTGAGTCTGATTTGATAAGAGTTTATTCATGTAATGCATATTAAATTGCACATCACCTCATGGTAGATAGGGGTTGTCTTCCACATTGTCCTTTAAATGGCCCGGGTCTCCAGCTCACCAGGCCGCACCGGCTGGAACACTTTCCAGAAGATGCCCAAGTACTCCGTCAAGATGCGGACGGACCATCCAGGTTGGTTGCATGGAATACGCCTCAAATTCCCAATGCTCGGGATGACCTCCGATGGTTCCTGACGATGTTGCAGGTAATCGCATTACCCAAGTACAATGAGGTTGATAGAATCAATGCCCACAAAACTCCGAAAATGTGTTCTTCGTCACTCGCAGAATTTATAAGTCAAAGTTCACGAAAACCTTGAATAACTAGTTTTCTCACCACTAGTAAAATCACTAGTCAATGTTCATAAAGACTTTCAAGAATTCACTCTTTAACACTCATGGAAATGACAATTCCCTGTTCATGAAGACTTTCAATAATGTTATAGTTCATCACTGGCAAAAATCACAAGTCTATGCTCATGAAAACTTCGAATAAATTTAGAGTTCATCACTCGTAAATATCACAAGTCTTTGAAAAATCACGGGTGAAAATTTAGAGTCCATCAGTGGTAAACATTACAAGTCCCATTTATAAAAACTTAGAAGAATTCATTCCTCAGTGATACTATAACCACACGAAGATAGCTTCCGACGATTATGGCAGCGAGTAGAGCCACGCTGACTACTCGACTGTGACTGACAGACAAGAGATATCAGGCTATATTGAGCCCTCCTTATATTCGGTTTGGGGACATCTACGTCACATATGCCGTGAAGCTGGTTATCTCCTGAATCCCTCGACGGATTTTCTTGAAATTCAAGAATTGCGACGTTTATATGATTCCCTTTAAAATGACATGTTGCTCAAGTCGCTACCATAATTATTATAGGAGTTTTAATTTTTTCTCCGTCGAATGTTCGGGAAGGTGTGACGCTTGAATCTAGAACATACGAGTTCAGGCCAGCTGCACGTAGTATGACAGGCGGGTGATCTAACCCACCCCTGCAACTACGTCACACATACAGCTATCCTCGGCTTGCTCGTTCGTCCCGCTGAATGTAAACAAACCAGGCTTGCTCGGAGTAATACGCGTGATGATTAAATACAATTAACTCTAAAAATATGCATGTACAGGTCGTAACCGGTACAATATATTTCCATAATTCAATTGGAATATTCATTTTTAGGCATTGCAAATTTTAGAATACTTCCAAGATCAATTTTCCTATATCATATTCAGATTGTAGAAAAGCATATCACCGAGCTCGATAGCTGCAGTCGCTTAAGTGCGGCCAGTATCCTGTATTCGGGAGATAGTAGGTTCGAACCCCACTATCGGCAGCCCTGAAGATGGTTTTCCGTGGTTTCCCATTTTCACACCAGGCAAATGCTGGGTCTGTACCTTAATTAAGACCACTGCCGCTTCCTTCCCACTACTAGCCCTTTCCTATCCCATCGTCGCCATAAGACCTATCTGTGTCGGTGCGACGTAAAACAACTAGCAAAAAAAGCATATCAAAAAGATGACGAGATTAACCAAACTGACGTCTTGTTTTGTTCCGATTGCTCGAGAGACCAGCAGCAGCATGCACTAAGAAAATGGAGGCGAAGCTACCTAGGTTATGACAACCCGGGATGACGTTTCCAGCCCATAAGGACCGATAACCAGCCGAGACTGTCCCAGATGTTCCCAAACAGATGAGGAGAATGCCGTGTGCTGTGCCCACATGTCCATCCACCCGGACGTGAGATGACAACGGGGGAATCAGAGCAAAGGTAAGTTTCTTTAAGTCAATGCTATAAATGGAAATTTATTTATTTTTCAAAGTGCTATTTTAATTCAAAATGATATACGATATATATGGGAAGGCGAATTCCATAGTTAGGTTAAAGGTTGAAAGGTATTCATCGGACCTAAACGTCATGTCCATGTATAGGATGTAGTTAGCCAGTGATAATAAGGTATCCCGTTCGTGATGCTGTCAATGTAATATGAAAGGAGGTTACATTTTTATCTCTTGGTGAATTTTATACGACGTTGCGATAAACACTAGGCTTATGTGAGAACTTATGACATCAAATAATAGTGGAAATCAAATCGTATGTAGGATATGCTTACTAAATAGAAGGATATGGTAATATTTTACGGAATTATTAAAAGATTGAGACTCTGACGCAGTCGTCAGGTAAACGGTCAATAATGACAGATATACGTCGAGTTTGAACGAATTAATGCGTTTACTATGATGTGAAGTGTTATGTGAGATAAATGTGAAGTGATGGTTTTATATGTAAATAATGATATGAGGTTATGATGATTAATGTTGGTGATGATTATTGTTCACCGTAAGTAAGGTCATAGTTTATTTTAATGAAGACAGTATTTCAAGTTACGTATTTTTGATATGATGAATGAATATGATTTGTCTTCAATCGACCGTTGATCCTTGAATGAGCCATAGGTAATGTAGGATACGATCTCAGTGACTTCCGTATGTTGATATTTTAATTGTAGATCATCAAATGATTCTTCATGAGGAAGATGATATGAAATTTAAGCTACATCCATGTGTTTCTTCTGATCGTAAGAATTTTCTCACATATTAGGGAAGCTTTGAAGTTTATTCCAATGCATTATCCAATATCACTGGCGACTTATCTTCACAACTGAGGGTTGTTGGGAGTAAGTAGAGTCTTCTCACAAGATAGACCACCCGATTACGGTATGAATTGAGTGATGGTCAGATACACTTGATAGCATTATTTTATGACATAGATGTGCACTTGAATTAATTAATGCTCTCAAATATGAAAACAATTTGCGTAATTTCTAGATATGATGTTTGATCATAATATTTTAAAGAATATAATGACTTAAAGGGGTTATCTTTGTCCCTGTAAGAAGAGTTACCAAGAAATTTGAGAACGCGTTTGAAAAGTGTGATACATATTAACTGTTTTAAATATTTCTGAAGACATTTTCTTATGTCAGTCTGGTTGTGTATTTGAGCACAAATAGTTTGAATCAAGCAAAGTTACTTTATTGCAAGGAATTAACGCATATTAGATGAATGCAAGTAGGATTTTCGGAATAATTTCACAAGAATTTATATAACTCTAATGATTCTAATTTAATTTATTCGTAACCAAGTATGGAGGCTGCGTCCAACATTTAAAGACTCTCAATCTTCGACAGTGTATATATTGTGATTCGATGTGATTTTCATTCATTCAATTAGATGCATCTAATGTCTTTTTCAACCTAATGTTTTTTCAATCACGTAGATTTTCAGTCTAATGTTTTTCAATTAATGTCTTTTAATTTAATGTTTTCATCTTAATTATTCCAATTTGAGATTTTATTTTCAATTTAATATTTCAACTTAACATTTCAAGATATCTCAATGCTTCTTACTTACCGTTTCAAAGAGGAATTCGTGACACCTTTTTGCGTCAGAACTTTCTTAATTTTCAATGAATAATGCATAATAAAACGTAGCCATTCTTTTAATGACTTCTAGAATAGATGCTTAGATGTGAGAACCACTTGGCAATTTCGTAAGCCGGAGGTGGAAACTAACTAGAAATACGGGTAGGAGACGTCCACTGCGTAAGTTAGGTATTTCCACCAGCATAAATCGGATCTTTTCTCTAATACGGAACCCATAGCCCATAAACTTTGAATAACGAGAAATGTGATTATATTCGAGCTAGCCTGGATCTCATGCGACTCGACCTGGACGCGGGAACGGCGCAGTATGATATTGGCACTATCGTGTGTAGTTTTATATGCTATTAATTATTAATTAATTATTAATAGTGATTATGCCAGCCTCTAGAAAAAATGATAAATAAATTTAAGAATACCAAGGACTCTTAGTATTTCAAAAGACCTGAACTTTCTCAAGAAATGTATCAAAAGTAATGTCATACCTAAACATTTGAATTCAGTACAAAAGAGAGGTAGATTGCAGCATCATGAAATGAGAACACATCAGAAAGTAAATCTCTTGTGGATTAAAGATGAAATTAGGCTTTTTTCACACACACACACACACACACACACACACGCGCGCGCGCGCGCGCGCGCGCGCGAAGATGAACAACACACTTTATGAATTACTCTTACTCATCACGAGTCAAATTTTGATTTTGGAGTGGGAGGAGGCACAATTTAATATTGACCTCTCATTATTTACAATACTAAAGAAAAAACAAGAAGTTTTGGATGGAAAATACCAGAAGCTCATCGATGACAAACGCATCACAAAAGAGGAAATGTGAAACAATATTACATACACAACACACACATTTTATCCGCCACTTAAAAACCTGACTAATGTAGACTTCAACAATGATGAAGTTGAGATCTTAAGTAAAGGTCCTAAACATAACTGGCCACACACGAGTAAGACCATTCAAAAGAGGGAACTAGTGAAACTGATAGCGGAATCTGAAGTAGCAATTGAAGTGGTACCTATAGATGAACAAGAGAATGAGATTTGAGGCCAAAAAGAACATTTGAAAAATAATGGAACATAAGCCTATCGCAGATGTCAACACGAATAACAATCTCCGAAAGATTAACAAGAAGATCAAAGATAACAACATATTTGTTACGAAGGCTGATAAGTGTTATACTATAGTTTTGATGAATAAAGAAGATTATGTTAGTAAAACGAAGGATTATTTTAAGAGAGATAAGTTTCGTCAGATAAAGAAGGACCCCACGAACAACATGTAAAAGACATTTCAGCAAATTTTAACTAATACTAACTTTTTGATGGATTCAAAAGAAGCAAAACACTTGGTAAATATGAACACAAGATTATCTAAATTGAGGGCAATGCCTAAGGTACACAAAGAAGGCGTACCTATTAGACCGGTTGTAAACTTCAGAAACACTCCCACATACAAAAAGGCCAAATTTATACACGTTTTTAAATAAATATTACAGATTTAATGTAGATACAAGCCTCCGCAATACCACAGATTTTTGCGATAGGACAAAAAATGTAATTTTATCGCAACATAATAGTATCCATAGCTTTGATGTTAAAGACATGTACTCGGAACATCTTGATTAAGGAGACTATCAACATTGTTAAGGATAACTTTAACATACACAGTCCATCGAGTAGAGGAGAAATAGATGAATTCATTAACTTATTAACGTTCACATCAGAAAACAACTTTTTTACTTTTAATAACAACGTGTGTAAAAAAGTTAATGGATTCTGGGATCACCAGCGTCTGGTATCCTTGCGGATATATAGATATGGACCATATGGAATCTAATAAAATAGTCGGCAAAATAAGATTAGACTTATGGTTGAGGTTTGTTGACGACATATTCGTTATCATTAACGAACAGGATCTCAAACCAAACGAGCTGTTAAACCAATTAAACGACTTCGATAAACACATAACGTTTACAATCAAATTGGAAGATAAAAAGTCTAATCTACCTAGATGTAACAGTAACTAGAGATTAAAAACCTGGTTTATGAAGTATTCAGAAAACCTACACATACAGATGTTATCAGGAAAGACTCGAACCACCCGGGAGAACACAAGAAAGCGGCATTTTATAGCTTGATCAATAGAGCAGTAAGAACACTAGATAAAAATGATTTTAATAAAGAGGTAAACATCATCCACGATATTACTAGAAGAAATGGTTTTCCTACGAGCTATGTCAATAGGATAAAGAGTAAGGTCGTGAATAGACCTAACACTTTACTGGTAAATAAGAAAGAAAAGAAGACATTTGCTACATTCACTTATATTATTAAACAATCATACGGCTTGGTTAAACTCTTTAGGAAACACAATATCTATGTATCCTTCAGGACAGATAATAACAACAATAATAACATTTTGTTCAATTCAAATAGTGTAAATACGATTAGTATGTTCAGTAAGTCAGGAGTATATAAATTGTCTTGCCAAGACTGCAAAAAAGAGTATGTGGGACAGTCAGGAAGAAGTGTGTTGGTATGGTATAAAAAGCATGTGAATGCACGAAGACATTCTAGATACTCTGCAATGTGCGAACACATGCACAAAAATAATCATTTCACTAATATTGAACGGGACATGGTTTTATTACAACCGTCAAACAAAGGTAAACAAATTAATGCCCTTGAGAAGCTAGAAATTTACAAGTTACAAAAATTCGATAGTGAAAATAGCCTTAATGAGCACACGGCAGAGGATAATCAGTTGCTTAAACTGGTGACCCAATATCCTAGAAGGAGGGCAAATGTGAATGAGGAAAAGCGTGTAAGGGGGGAAAGTATAACGATAGCATCAGGGGCGGGGCTCTCCACCACTCTTTCCATTCACCGCGCATCCCACTGCAACTCCGTAACCAGTCGCTGAACAACTTCACTTGCTTTTATATCTCCTTGACAGCCACACTTACTACTTATATCATTATATTGGTAAGTCTTAATATTTTTACGCGTTGTATTCTCATTTTGTTCATGTCATAGTCTTCCAGTTAATTTCTATTTTCTTTCAATCAATCAATCAATCAATCAATCAATCAATCAATCAATCAATCAATCAATCAATCAATCAATCAATCAATCAATCAGTCAATCAATCAATCAATCAATCGATACTGATCTGCATTTAGGGCAGTCGCCCAGGTGGCAGATTCCCTCTGTTGTTTTCCTAGCCTTTTACCCCTTGCGGGTGGGGGACGCACATGTAGAATACACCCGCGGTATCCCCTGTCTGTCGTAAGAGGCGACTAAAAGGGGCCCAAGGGGCTCTCAACTTGGGAGTGTGGATTAGCGACCACGGAGCCCTTAGCTGCGTCTTGGCATTGCTTCCACTTACTTGTGCCAGACTCCTCACTTTCGGCTATCCTATCCGACCTCCCTTGGTCAACTCTTGTTCTTTTCCGACCCCGAAGGTATTAGAGCATTCGAGGCCTAGGGAGTCTTTCATTTTCACGCCCGTCGTGGCCCTTGCCTTTCTTCGTCCGTTACTTCATTTTTCGAAGTGACGGATCCCTTCTTTCTTCTTTGTTCTCTCTCTTTAACCCTGTGGGTGGGGGACGCAGACGAATAATACAGCCACGGTATCCCCTGGCTGTCGTGAGAGGCGACCAAGGAATGATTGAATTAGAACCATGAAACTACTGTTGATGCGTACTATCACGCGGGGAACACCATGGGTTGCCTATACTTGCGAGTAGTACCACTATGTTAGTACGAAATAGGTCTGTGATTAGTAGCACCAATGGCCTGGTCGGGGATTTTCCAGTACCCGTGCGTCGTACCCATGTGAGCAACACCGCGGGTCTGGGCGTTGCCTGTGCGTTGTACCATTATATGAGCGACACCGTGGGTCAGCGTTGCGTGTGATTGGTCCCCACTATGTTGAGGAACACCACGGGATATGGCGCGTCCCTGTGGTTAGTACACTCGGTGAGAAACCTTATCAGTTTGCGTTGGCCATGAGTGGCGCCATTGTGTTAGGAACACCATAGGTCTGCGTTACTTGTACGAAGTACAATACTTGTAAGTAGTACCATCTTGTGTGGAACACCGTGAGGTTTTGCTACTTTTGATTAGTACCCCAAAATAACAAATACCGTGGTTCTACTTTCCTCTCGACATGTACCATTCTGTGGGGCCTTAGACATGGATTTTGGACCCCTTTAGACATCAAGCATCCTCGATTCAGGATTATGCTTTATATGCGGTCCCTTGGTCAGTAATACTATTTTTTCTGATCCTTTTTTGCGTTGGATCCACTGTTTTATGTTTGTGTATTTAGTGTGTTTTGGTTTCCTTTTGGGTTCATGTCCATCCATTCATTCTTCTTGCCATTTTCTTATTTTGGTCAGTGGATGATTTTGATTTTTTTGTTGCCATTTCATTTCGTGCCATTAGGGGCCAATGACCTCGATGTTAGGCCCCCTTTAAACTACAAGCATCATCATCATCATCCTAGCCTTTTCCTAAATGCTTTCAAAGAAATTGGAAATTTATTGAACGTCTCCCTTGGTTAGTTATTCCAATCCCTAACTCCCCTTCCTATAAATGAATATTTGCCCCAATTTGTCTTCTTGAATTCCAACTTTATCTTCATATTGTGATCTTTCCTACTTTTATAAACGCCACTCAAACTTATTCGTCAACTGATGTCGTTCCACGCCATCTCTCCGCTGACAGCTCGGAACATACCACTTAGTTACAAGTAACTATTCTCATTTTGGTTCCGTATTGAAGTAGAAAGCTCAGTCAAGCTAGCGTTGCTGGAACAGCCCGACGTACTTAATACGCGCCGTACGAAAAAAACTTGATTGATTACCACACCAACATAATTACTGATATCCGCTAGCTTCGACATACATTTTATCACTAGCAAGATACCCGTGCTTCGCTACGGTATTATACTGAAATTTATAATTGAACCCGCGGCCGAACTGCATTCTTACTCATTACCCGTCCAGGACCCGTTTCCAGCGGGATCCGCACATTTGACGACGATCCAAGGCAAGTGTGCGGGATTTCTGGCGATACGAATGACATACTCCCGTGCTTTATTGACCTTATTATAGAGGTGAACAATTGGACGGTCAATCTCTTTCCTATCGTTTATTTCAAATGTGTTTAAATTTTTATTTATATGCCAGGAGAATCTACTGTAATCTAAGAACGTTCTCCGAAGGAAAAGATGGTTCTTGAAAACGAACCCAGTAAAGATTAGAAATGATCGGTTTATGATCAGAATAAGTACATCGAAAATCTACAGCCTGCTTCCAGTCATTCGACAGGGTCAGGAATGGAATGAATAAAGCCCCCGTCTGGCGGTCACAATAGGAATTGTTCCGGCTGCCGAAGCCTGTCGCACTTCTCTGGGGCAATGATTATTAAATGACAAATGAAATGAATTGATACTGGACAGTGTTGCTGGAATGAATGATGACAGGGAAAACCGGAGTATCCGGAGAAAAACCTGTCCCGCCTCCGTTTTGTCCAACACGAATGTCACATGGAATGACCGGGATTTGAACCACGCAACCCAGCTGTGAGAGGCCGCCTGAGCAACGGAGGCTCCTTGTAAGTACACTGCGAACAGTAAAATCAATTGGTCTCCCCTCCTTGACACCCCACCGCCGTTGAGTCTATTTACCCCCCAAAAAGGAATGAAACAATGGCGTGCTTCTTTATGTTTAAAGGAGATTCCAAACACCAATGTGGTCACGTCTATTACCTTCAGTTTTGAGATATAAGTATACCCATAAAAATAATTCACTTTTTTCACTTCCTTTCACACTCCTCCCCCTCCCCACCCAACCAAGTGAATTTTCCAGCAAAAAATACTTGTTTCTTTAATAGTAAAGGATCTTCTAAATACCAAATATCACTACTCTAACTTTTTCAGTTTATCCTCACAAAAGAAATTCAACTCCTTTTCACTCCAGCCCCCCCCCCCTCCACACCCCCAAGATGGTTTCCCCCAAAACGCGTTTTTCTTTGTTTTTAAAGGAGATCCAAATACCAATTTTCACGTCTGTAACAACTTTAGTTTTTATTAGCTTATGTATTCTCATACAAATAAGTCAATTAAATTTTCAATTCTTTAACCCCCCCCCCCCCTTCATTGGATTTTCTGAGAATACGTGTTTCTTTACTTTTAGAGCAGATTCCAAATATCAAATTTCACGTCTGTAACATCTTCATTTTTGAGATATCAGTAGCCTAATTAAAAGAATTCAACACCATTTTCAGTCATTATTAACTACCCCCTCCACCCAAGTGGTATTTCCGAAAACTAAAAGTACACGTTTCTTTATTTTTAATAGAGATAAAAATACCATTTTTCACTTCTGTAACATGTTAAGTTTTTCGAGATATACTGTAGAAATTCTCATTTTAAAATTTCACCCCTTTTTAGTTTCCTTAAGTGGAGTTTCCGAAAACAAATCACCTATGTTTCTTTACATTTACAGGAGATTCCAAATACCTACTTTTTACCTCTGTAACATTTTACGTTTCTCAGATATTCTGTAGATATAGTCTTTCAAAAAATTCACCCCTATTTGTCACTCCTGTTTAACCGCCATTGATTGGATTTTCCAAAAACAAAAAATAAGTGTTTCTTTATTTTTAAAGGAGATCTCAAACACCAATTTTCAGGTCTGTAATATCTTCATGTTCTGAAATATACGTAGCCTCATTTAAGGCATTCAACCCCTTTTTCACCCTTTTCCACCCTTCCTATTAGGATTTTCCGAAAACAAATAATACATGTTTCTTTACTTTTAAAGGAGATTCTAAATACCAATTTTTACATCTATAAACTTTAAAAGTTTTGAGATATAGATACACTCATTTTAAAAATTCATCCCCTTTTCACCCCCCCCCCAACAATTGGATTTTCCGGAAACAAAAATATACGTGTTTCTTTATTTTTAAAGGAGCTCCCAAACACCAATTTTTAGGTCTGTAATATCTTCAGCTTCTGAGATATAAATATCCTCATTAAAGGCATTCGAACAATTTTGCACCCATTTTCACCCTTCCTATTGGGATTTTCCGAAAACAAAAAAATACGTGTTTCTTTATTTTTAATGAAGAATCCAAATACGAATTTTTACATCTGTAAACTTTCAAAGTTTTGAGATATAGATACACCAATTTTAAAAATTCACCCCCCTTTTCACCCTCCCATTAATTGGAGTTTCCAAAAAAAAAAAATACGTGTTTCTTTATTTTTAAAAGAGATCTAAAGTACCAATTTTCAGGTCTGTAATATGTTCAGTTTCTGAGATATAAGTACCGGTATCCTCATTAAAGGCATTCAACCAATATTTCACTCTTTTTCACCCCTCCCATCGGGATTTTCCGAAAACAAAAAAATACGTGTTTCCTTATTTTTAAGGAAGATTCTAAATACCAATTTTTATATCTGTAAACCTTTAACGTTTTGAGATATAGATACACTCATTTTAAAATTTCACCCCCCTTTTCACCCCCTTAGAGACGGAATATCCAAAAATCCTCTCTTAGCGAGCACCTACATCTTATTATGAATGTATCCTCAAAATTTCATTTCTTTATGTCCAGTAGTTTTGGCTCGGCGATGATGAATCAGTCAGTCAGTCAGGACAAGTTACTTTATATATATATAGATTAGCAACGCCTCCACAAGAAGTTCCATTTTCTTTTCTACTTTAAGATATATCAACCTATACATTTTAAATATTTATTACGTTCACACTTCTGTTTTAAATAACTGACAGTGATTTTACCATCTTGGATTCATACTATGGGAATTGAAGAAACATCCCCCTTTGATGATTGTGCTTACACTCAAGGCCGTCACAGTCTTAATGATATATAACAAAAGGATCCATTTTAGTTTTAAAATCTCAAATATTCATGTTTAACCACGTTTTAATCTTCAAAAACTGTTTTTTTTTATAACACACTTTGGTGCAATATCGTTGTTTTAGATGTTATTGTATAATATTTTACAAAATCATTGTTCAACATTTTACCCTATAATTTATGAGATTAGAAAGACTCCATATGTATTATTTTTAAGATTGATATAGGCTGATGATGCCCATAAAGGAGGGTGAAACATGTAGCATTGACTTTTATGTATTATGTATAAATTTTAACCATATGAAATAGTGGATTATATTGTATTGTATTGAACAGGTGGACTTATAAATATTGTAATAATATTTGAGACATACATACCACTTAGTCGAGCAGCTCTTCTTCTTTTTCTCAATTCCTCCCAACCCAAACTTTGCAACATTTTTGTAACGCTACTCTTTTGTCGGAAATCACCCAGAACAAACCGAGCTGCTTTTCTTCGGATTTTTTCCATTCTTGAATCAGGTAATCCTGATGAGGGTCCCATACACTGGAACCATACTCTAGTTGGGGTCTTACCAAAGATTTATATGCCCTCTCCTTTACATCCTTACTACAACCCCTAAACACCCTCATAACCATGTGCAGAGATCTGTACCCTTTATTTACAATCCCATTTATGTGATTACCCCAATGAAGATCTTTCCTTATATTAACACCTAGATACTTACAATGATCCCCAAAAGGAACTTTCATCAACGCAGTAATTAAAACTGAGAGGACTTTTCCTATTTGTGAAACTCACAACCTGACTTTTAACCCCGTTTATCAACATACCATTGCCTGCTGTCCATCTCACAACATTTTCGAGGTCACGTAGCAGTTGCTCACAATCTTGTAAATTATTTATCACTCTATAGAGAATAACATCATCCGCAAAAAGCCTTACCTCCGATTCCACTCCTTTACTCATATCATTTATATATATAAGAAAACATAAAGGTCCGATAATACTGCCTTGAGGAATTCCCCTCTTAATTATTACAGGGTCAGATAAAGCAACCCATTCAGTCACTCTTTTGTCTAGTCCAATTACACTCATTTTTGCCAGTAGTCTCCCATGATCCACCCTATCAAATGCTTTAGACAGGTCAATCGCGATACAGTCCATTTGACCTCCAGAATCCAGGATATCTGCTACATCTTGCTGGAATCCTATAAGTTGAGCTTCAGTGGAATAACCTTTCCTAAAACCGAACTGCCTTCTATCGAACCAGTTATTAATTTCACAAACATGTCTAATATAATCAGAGAGAATGCCTTCCCAAAACTTACATACAATGCACGTCAAACTTACTGGCCTATAATTTTCAGCTTTATGTCTATCACCCTTTCCTTTATACACAGGGCTTACTATAGCAACTCTCCATTCATGTGGTATAGCTCCTCTGACCAAACAATAATCAAGTAAGTACTCCAGATATGGTACTATATCCCAACCTATTGTCTTTAGTATATCCCCAGAAATCTGATCAATTCCAGCTGCTTTTCTAGTTTTCAACTTTTGTATCTTATTGTAAATGTCATTGTTATCATTTGTAAATTTTAATACTTCTTTGGCCTTAGTCCCCCCCTCTGTCTGGACATTATCCTTGTAACCAACAATCTTTACATACTGCTGACTGTATACTTCTGCCTTTTGAAGATCCTCACATACACACTCTCCTTGTTCATTAATTATTCCTGGAATGTCCTTCTTGGAACCTGTTTCTGCCTTAAAATACCTATACATACCCTTCCATTTTTCACTAAAATTTGTCTGACTGCCAATTATGCTTGCCATCATGTTATCTTTAGCTGCCTTCTTCCCTAGATTCAATTTTCTAGTAAGTTCCTTCAGTTTCTCCTTACTTCCACAGCCATTTCTAACTATTTCTTTCCAGTCTGCACCTCCTTCTTAGTCTCTTTATTTCTCTATTATAATAAGGTGGGTCTTTACCATTCCTTACCACCCTTAAAGGTACAAACCTGTTTTTGCATTCCTCAACAATTTCTTTAAACCCATCCCAGAGTCTGTTTACATTTTTATTTACCGTTTTCCACCGATCATAGTTACTTTCTAGAAATTGCCCCATGCCTGCTTTATCGGCCATATGGTACTGCCTAATAGTCCTACTTTTAAGACCTTCCTTTCTATCACATTTATTTTTAACTACCACAGAAACAGCTTCATGATCACTAACACCATCTATTACTTCAGTTTCCCTATAGAGCTCATCTGGTTTTATCAGCACGACATCTGGGATATTTTTCCCTCTGGTTGGTTCCATCACTTTCTGAATCAGCTGTCCTTCCCATATTAACTTCTTTGCCATTTGTTGGTCATGCTTCCTGTCGTTCGCATTTCCTTCCCAATTGACATCTGGCAAATTCAGATCTCCTGCTACAATCACATTTCTTTCCATGTCGTTTCCCACATAGCCGACTATCCTATCAAATAATTCCGAATTCGCGTCAGTGCTACTCTTTCCCGATCTGTACACTCCAAATATATCAGGTTGCCTATTATCTTTAGAAATGAGCCTTACACCTAGAATTTCATGTGTCTCATCTTTAACTTTTTCGTAGCTTACAAATTCTTCTTTCACCAGAATGAATACTCCCCCTCCCACCATTCCTATCCTATCTCTACGATACACACTCCAGTGCCGTGAGAAAATTTCTGCATCCATTATATCATTTCTCAGCCATGATTCAACTCCTATTAAAATATCTGGTAAATATATATCTATTACATTTCTTAGTTCTATTCCTTTCTTTACAATACTTCTACAGTTCAACACTAACAATTTTATATCATCTCTACTTGATTTCCAGTTCCCTGTTCCCTTATCACCGCTCCCTAGGCCACCCCGTTTCCCTGAATGTACCTTCCTATTACCCTTCCAAACAAATTTCCTAACTTATACGTACCACTGCGGTTTAAGTGAAGGCCATCTGAGCGCAGATCCCTATCTCCTACCCACCCATTAGGATCTAGAAATTTCACTCCCAGTTTCCCCACATACCCACTCCATAGTCTCATTTAAATCACTAATAACAATCTCCGCTTTCTTAAACTTCATCCGTGCTGCATTTACCAGATCCCACACATCTCCAACTATGTTGGTACTTATATCAGCTTGCCTAACGTTGTTGGTACCAACGTGAAACACTACCACCTTATCCTTCCCCTCCTCCCTCTCTTCTACTTTCCTCAACATCTGCCTCAACCTAATTCCTGGATAACATTGTACCCTGGTTCCCTTTCCTCCACACACTTTCCCCATGTGTCTGACGATGGAATCCCCCATGACCAGAGCCTCAACCCTACCCACCTCATTTGATCCCCTCTCCCCCTGGTCAGCCCTATCTTTCCTGATAGCTACAGAAGCTACTTCCTCCTCCCTTTTCTCTTTCCCAAGACCCTGTTCCTCCTGTCTTTTCCTATCCTCTACTCTACATCAGTGGCAGTTTCTGGTATAGCGCAATGGAGCAATGAACCTCCAATTTATATCAAATTTTATTCAACTACTTGATATTCATAACTCCCTTGTCAATCTCGAAGCTCTTGCTTAGCCCATCTATCCGTAATATACTCATACTGGCTTTCAATTCATGTGAACTGCGCACGTTCCGTGGCTGGATACTTGTCTGGAATGACCCCCTTGGAAGGAAATCTCTCTGTCCGTACCTTGGCGAAGGGAGTGGCGAGGTGCGGGGGGACATCGGCCGGCACGTAGACAAGACCAGGATATCGCAGAAACAATCCGTGGTTTACGCATGCGCAATATGCCACTCTCTCTAGTCGTGTTGTCGGGGGGGTGTTGGGGCAAGGTCTGTCTAGACTGACCTTGTGTTGGGGTAAGTATGTGCCTGCCAATTCAACTACGTAGCAGAAAATAGTGCACATAATTAGCGCTAGTGTTGAAGAGCATCATTACTGCCAGCAGTCACATTAAACTGCCAAATTCCAATTGATGTCTTTTCCCAAATACATCAATATTTACTAAACATCTGTTCATTTGCCTTCTTTGGAATAATTACTTTTTTGAGAGAAAATTAACTTAAAAATCACCGAGGCAAAGAGTAGCGGGAATGTAATACCAAAGAAAACGCTAATTGCCTAGCTACAGGAGTTCTTAAAATTAAGTTACCAACATTGCGAACATACATCCCTAAAGTTTACTCTGTTTTTCAAGTGTGATGCTAGTGTTTACAACAGTTTGCAATAGTTATCATAATTCGTAATATTATTGTATGCTGTGCAAGCATGTGAGTGTTTTTCTGCACTGTTGTGCCGTTCAGAAACTTAATTTTTAGGACAAAAAGAAGTTACAATATTTTCTCCGTGTGTGTATTTTTGTGCACTGTAGTTGCATCCATAATTTTTGTTCCCGGGAAAGGTAAGGAGCTACATAATGAGTTTGAACAGTGATATGATACTTAAGAAGACAAACTTTTCTTCTCTCTCTCTCTCTTGAGCGTAAACTTAAGATTAAGATTAAGGATGCCGGACGCCCAATGCCTGATCTTGATATAACGAGGCATCCTAAAAGTAAAAGTAATGAAATCTTGCGTAAATTTAGAATGGATTTATACCGTATAAAAGAATCGAGTGGATCTGTGGGTACGAAATTACTAACATGTTGATCGTTTTCTTTTTTTATGATTCATGAGTGATGAAAGCGAAGGGACTTGGACCAAAGTCGGAGTGGTAGATATAGGATATTTGTCCAAAAAATAATAATAAAGAAACACAGAAGTTTTAAATCTCGTATGCTTGCCCAGTTACAATTCGATCTCCTGGGAAGACACGATAACCGTCAGTAATTTGACTGTGCTTACAGGCAGTCTGTGGAAAGAGACAACGACCAAGTACGGAAAATTCGTTATGTGCTGTGTAAAGTTCTGTGGCGCGTTTGAGGTGGCATTGCGTGGACATGACGAAACAACTGAATCATCGAATCCTGGCATATTTCGAGGCCTCATCAATTTTAGTTCTGAAATTGACGTTGCATTAAGAGACCATCTGTCCAAAGCTACCGTTTTCAAAGGCACCTCGAAAGGCATTCAGAATGATTTGCTTTCGTGCATGTATGAAATCTGTCGTGAGAAAAAAAATCACCACAGCGCACTTCATTTCGGTAATCGCAGATGAGACCACCGATATATCAACTACAGCACAATTTATTATCATCAGTTGAAAGATTCTGGGGTTTCCTCTACCCTCTAGTAATGATGCTAAGACAATAGCAGAGTGTTTAAAATTTTCTTTGAGGGAAGTTGTGGATAATAGAGATAAGTTGATTTCACAAGGTTACGATGGAGCAAATGTAATGAGTGGTCACCATTCAGGGTGCAAGTTCTCATCAGGGAAGATTTTAGGCATGCACATAATGTGCACCTTTATGCCCATTCTCTGAACTTAGTCATAGCACAGGTGACAGGGGGAGGGGATTTTTCCTTCTGTTGAACCCCCAGTGACGAAAGTCACGCGCTGCCACTGCTCTACATTTCCCTTTCCTACCTTTTCCCTTCCTCCTACTTCCACACATCTCAGCAACAGTTCCCTGTCCCTCATCTTCCCTCTGTTATTCTACCTGGAGTGACTCGTACCGATTTCGCACAGGCACCTGTCCTGAATATAGCCCTTAGCCTGCAATCTCCTTCCCCTTAGAACATTAGACCACCTGTCTTCTACAACTCCCCCCTTTCCTTCCCCTTCCTCTTGTACACCTACTGTAACCTGTACATTGTTTGAGGGAGTCCTATCTTCCTTCCTGTCTTCTGTGAGAATCCTAATTATCTCCCTCAAACTCCTCCCTCATACCCCTCAATGCCTCGCCGCACCCACAGTTCGTACACTCGCGCTCCTTAGCCATTCTTTACGGGGGCTGGGGGGGAACTTATTTGCAAAAAATAAATGAACGGAGGGATATACTGTCTGGGATAGTACTCAAAGATCACACTACAATAAGGTAATTAATATAAGACTACACTACAATACTACTTAGTCGTACTCTATTTTTTATCCTACAACCCCTAACAGGATAAAAACTGCTGTTAATTACTGAATATCAAAAGTAATACACAAGAACTATACAATTTCAAACTGCAATTAAGCCTATCCTAATTACAACAACAGAATTTTAGTAAGAGTTTTTACGGATACCTCTACTACACCAGTACTACACGAATATTTTACAATAATAAAATAAGCACACTAAATTCTAATAGGATATTACTCGTCCACTACTGTGCAGTTCACTAGAGTAATTTTTTAAACTACTTTCAGACATATCCTAATTACGATACCGGTACCTTATGTCACTACTAAGCACAAACAGAAATGAAATTTGGAAGAACTACTGTACTCAAAGATTACCAACAAATCTAAATGCTTAGACAAATTATTATTAATACTACGCTCTAATAGATACACACGTAAGATAACACACAAATATAGCAGGCAAGATACGGCACTATCTAAATGTACTGTATCTATACTACAATGCATCTACACTACAATTTTCAGCTGAAGTGTGGTTATATGAACTTTTACCGCTGGTGGATTAGTATTATTTTCCCTATTACGCGGGACGGAGAATAAAAGTTTCCTTAAATGCTGAGAATAAGAGGTTGTCTGCTATAATTTCTGTCAGAACCACGGCGGGGGTTTGAAGTGCAATATTATTGGGATATAGGAATTTGATTATTAACTTTTACTTGATGAATAAACGAAGGTGGAAAGTACAAAATATGCAGGGAACTAAGACTACAAATTATCGGAATAATGAATCAGCTGACTTTGTATTTATTTACACTACTATCATGTGCATGTAGCAACAATCGTCAACAATCCAAAAAACTGTTGAGTACCGTAATTATCCAGTGAAATTACCGTGAATTCTCTTTAACTTCTCTTTAAATCAATGCTTACAGGCTTATCGTGTTATTTAATGTAATAAATTATTACCTTCGTGATAGTTTGAATGGATATATGTACGAAATATCGGAAAAGTAGTGGCGGAAATTACGAGTTACAACTCCTTATGATAATCTGCCTTTGTAAGTATAATACCAATGAACCTACAGATATTTAAAAATATTTTTTTTTAAGTTAATATTATTACCTAAAGTATTTCCTAAATATAAATTTGAAACAAAGTACACCTAGCTAGCCTATTTAACCTAGAAAACGTAATCTCACTTACAGACCATTTTAAGTTTATTTCAACCTGGCTGCATAACACGTCTATTAAGGGAGGGCATCGGCATGACTACAAGTTTTAGTGCCATCTCATTTTATTCATAATACCACTCCATTTGAAGTTTACAAGAAAGCATTGAAACACCAAGGACACTGTGACCTCACATCACAACAAGACGCTGTGCTCAACATTTTAATTCAAAGAGAAGTTATCATATTGTGTTTTATTGTACATGACAAGATGGAATTTATTTCCATGTCTTCATCCTTCATTCTTTTTATATGTTACATTGTAATGGTCATAGTTTTAGATTTCTTAATGCCCCCTCCCCCCTCTTTTATTAGGTCTTATTGTATACTGGAATTTTAATTCAAGTAGCTGAAGAATAGAATGTATATATATTCTTGAAACATGTACTAGACGTAATGTTGAGGTGAAAGGTAAATAAAAATCAATATATAGTATTGACTAGGCAGATCATTTACCTACATATTTGTTGCTATTTTTAAGTTGTATTTTTTGAAAACGTTGGTTATGGGATATATAGGCGTATAATTGAAAGTAAATAATACGTAATCTTTCTTGGATTTTTCTGTTTTTGTTAATTTTGATTTGGGTTGAAATTTTATTTTACGAATAATTTTGTTAATCATTTTTTTCTTATACCCATTGTGTTTGGCTATTGCATGAATTAGTTGTAATTCTTTATTTAATTCTTCTGTTGTTAACGGTATGCTAAATGCTCTATGTATCATATTATAGTACACTGCTCTTTTGTGTATATTGGGATGAGTAGAATCCATTTTGATTGTATTAGAGGTGTATGTGGGTTTTCTATATATTCTGTAAGATAGGTGACTTTCATGTCTGGTTATGGATATGTCTACATAGTTTAGGGTACAGTTGTTTTCTATTTCTTTACTGAATTTTATGTGTGAGTCTACTGTATTCAATTGGTTCAGTATGTTGGTTCCACTGGTAAATCTATTATCAATGATAACAAAAATGTCATCAACAAATTGGCACCAGAAAAATATGTTACCTATTTTACTGATTGACTGATGCTCCAAATGATCTATGTAGATTTCGGCTAGTATGTCTGAGGCAGGAGATCCCATTGGTAGGCCTTGCTGTTGATAAATAGTATCGTGGAACTTAAAATAGTTGTTACTGATGGCAAATTCCAGTAGTTTTATAAACTCTTCTATTTCTAAAGTTCTTAGATTACTGTAGTTTTTTTAAATTGGACTCAATTCTTTTTATGGTTTTCTGTGTAGTATGTTGAATGATGCAAGGATATGGTATTGTTCAATCTTTAGTTCACCGGGCGAGTTGGCCGTGCGTGTAGAGGCGCGCGGCTGTGAGCTTGCATCCGGGAGATAGTAGGTTCGAATCCCACTATCGGCAGCCCTGAAGATGGTTTTCCGTGGTTTCCCATTTTCACACCAGGCAGATGCTGGGGCTGTACCTTAATTAAGGCCACGGCCGCTTCCTTCCAACTCCTAGGCCTTTCCTATCCCATCGTCGCCATAAGACCTATCTGTGTCGGTGCGACGTAAAGCCCGTAGCAAAAAAAAAAAATCTTTAGTTCTTTTGTAATATTGCAAAAAATCTATTGAATTCCATACTGTTTTTCTGGCTAAGAATACATTGTGTTTTTTAAGGAATTTCTGAATAAATTGTGAAAGTTTATAGGTCGGGCTTGATCTGTAGTTTATGATGGGTCTCATTGGTATGTGTTCTTTATGTAATTTGGGGTAAGCTTTGGCGCTTGGTAATTGTGGGTTCATTACGATTAGTTTTGTGGATTCTTCTTCCATTAAAAGAAAATGTGTATTGTTTAGTAATGCTCTGAAATTTCTTTGTATATTAGTGGTGGATCTTTGCGTTTGTTATGAAAGGTACTATCTTGAAAACATACTTTAGTTTTTGTTATATATTCATCCTTGTCGATGATAATAGTAGTTTTACCTTTGTCGGCTTTGGTTATGAGTAGGTTGTTCTGTTTAATCTTGTCCTTGAGTTTTTTTATATGTGAACTGTTGATAGTGTTTTCATTATGACTACTGTCGTGAATTCTATTAATATATTGTGGAAGTCTTTTTTGATTTTGTATCTGGCTTCATCGCGTAAATTGATGGGATTTTTTGTATAGCATTTTCGGTTTTCGTGATGATAGTTATAATGTTCTGGAAAGTTGATGTATTTCCCCAATTCTGTTTGGGTCCCTTGTTCAATATGACAGTTTCCGTTTCATTGAATTCCGTTTCTGTTAGATTTTTTATAGGTGGGTGGAATCTGTGTTCATTAACGCCGTTAATCACCTTCGGGATCTTGGTTTGCGGTTTTGGTTTAAGTGGTTGTTTGAGTGTTTCTAGTTTCCTACTCAGTGTGTTTTGTTTAAGAATCGCTAAGTTTTCTAATTTTTCTTTGGATATCTGTTGGAAGTAGTCCCGGCAGCTGTGTGATAGCTCATGGGTTGCTTTTAGGTGTGCTTGGTATAATTCAGTATTAAGATGTTGTTTTTTACGGTATAAGAATTTAATTTCTTCTTTTAGCCCAATCTTTTTTTTTTTTTTGTGTGTATTGCATGTTTGGGTAGTATTTCTGTGTTTGTTATTGTACTTCCTGAGAAATTTAGGTGTTAAATCGTTAATTAGACATTCCTTCAGAAAGGCAATGCTCTTAACTGCATTCATTAATTTGGTCTTCAAGTTTTGGTATCTATAAGCGCTCCGTTTTGCCTGGTTGGCTACGGTATCGTAATTTATGAGCTTCATATCCGTATTGATGATTCACACAAATGCAAAGAGGAGAAGAAAACCACCTAATCAATACTTGTTTATTATTGTTATTAAGACTACAGGACCGGTTTCAACCCTAGCGGGTCATCCTCAGCTGGACATACATATACATATAACACATTGTGCAATTGCAAACATTACCATATCTAAAAAGAAATATCATGTGACGGTAACATGTCAATAATTAACAAGTATTGATTAGGTGGAATTCTTCTCCTCTTTACATTTGTGTGAATCCTCATTACGGATATGAAGCTCATAAATTACGAATGTGGTACTGCTTCAGCAGGTATTTGAAAACTGGCAAACAGTGACAGAAAGTGAGCCGCTCAAAAACCAAACATCTTCACTGCACTTTCATCTCGTGCCCTTAACGCCACATATTTTGCTTGACTCCAAACCACTCCCGAAATGCAAGTTTTAAATACTTTGGCTCTGTGGTGGAAAAAAGGGGGTGGATGTGATGAGGATGTAAATCACAGGATCAGTGTAGGCCGGCTGAAGTGGAAACAAATTTTGCCTGTGTTCTGCAATAAGAGGATGACAATGAACTGATATGCTTCAAACTGCTGGATTTTCTATGAACACCACAAAGCATTGTTGATATGCCATGGAGATGTCGGCAAGAGTTTTAAGAAGGACCCCATCCAAAATTAGCATATCACAATAACGTTGCACATGAAGAAGACAGCTGTGAGCGGGTGACATGGTTCAAGGTGAACAAACGGGACGAAAGCTATGTAGCTAACAGAGTTCTTGACGTTCAGCTACCTCAGGTACGAAGGAAGGGAAGGCCTAAGAACATACGTGCCGAACAGATGAGGCGACAACTTCACAGCAAAAATAACGCTGAAACACAAGCAGCTGCCAACAACAGAGTGGAATTGTGTTCCACTAACCCTGGAGAATCTGCAGCAGCAGCTCCACAACCAGGATGTCAACAATGAAGACACATTGAGAACAAGGCGAGGAAGATGATTCACAAAAACAATACAAAAAAATTACCAATAGGGTAGAATTATTGTGTAAATTAAGGACGGCAGCAATTGAAGTAAATCATATTAGAAAATAAAGAACAAAAATAAAAAACAGTTTGTACTAAAAACTGAAATCAAAATATGGAACTGATTTTTCTGGACAGCTGAATATTAAAATGCATTTATCTCAAAAACAAGACTTTGCACTTACGGGTTTTAGCATTGGTTCAACATTACTTATCTTCTAATTCATCTAGGTTTCCACATGATTATGAAATCTAAGAAAACTGAAACTGGGAAGACCAGGCGAGTTGGCTGTGTGGTTAGAGGCGCGCGGCTGTGAGCTTGCATCCGGGAGACAGTGGGTTCGAATCCCACTGTCGGCAGCCCTGAAGATGTTTTTCCGTGGTTTCCCATTTTCACACCAGGCAAATGCTGGGGCTGTACCTTAATTAAGGCCACGGCCACTTCCTTCCAACTCCTAGGGCTTTTCCTATCCCATCGTCGCCGTAAGATCTATCTGTGTCGGTGCGACGTAAAGCCACTAGGAAAAAAAAAAAACTGGGAAGTGTGCATACAAGCGTGCATGTGCTGCTATATATATATATATTTACTATTGGCTTTACGTCACACGGACACAGATAGGTCTTATGGCGACGATGGGACAGGAAAGGGCTAGGACTGGGAAGGAAGCGGCCGTGGCCTTAATAAAGGTACAGCCCCAGCATTTGCTTGGTGTGAAAATGGGAAACCACGGAAAACCATCTTCAGGGCTGCCGACAGTGGGGTTCGAACCTATTATCTCCTGAATACTGGCCGCACTTAAGCGACTACAGCTATCGAGCTCGGTGCGTGCATGTGCTGATGAAAGTAAATGTAACATCAACTGTGAGTTTTGCTGTAAATCAAAGTACATTTTGCATGGTAAATAAAAAGATAGTTTGCCACAATATACCTGTAGTGTGTATAAAAAACTTGCAAAAAAGGTCAAACAGGCATCTGGCTCTTTGCCTGAATGGTCAGTGTAGTGACCTTTGGTTTAGAGGGCTCCGGGTTTGATCACCAGACGGGCCGGAGATTTTAGCCATGTCTGGTTAATTCAAGGTTATAAACTTCATTATTGGTTCCGTATTTGTATATGTCTGGTTAATTCCTCTAGCTCAGGGACCGGGCATTTGTGCTGTTCTTAATTAGGTCTTTCCCCTGCTATTGGTATAACACTGCACTAACACATCATCTTAATGCATATCTTCGTTAGCAAACATCATATTACCAACCAGCACAGAAGCAACAGCAAACACGTCCCTCCAGATATAGTCTGTGTCAGAAAGGCATCCACTCTTTAAATGAGGATTAATCTACGTACAGTGTTGACCCCAAGTAAAGAAAGAGTGAAAAGGGCACTAGATTTTAATTGAACATTCCATACTTTCAATTTTATATACTCACCTAGGCAATACATCCGTAGCAGAGCTGTGTACCATTATTTATTCAACATACCCTTTTACAGAACAAGAAAAGGATGCTTACCAAGTAACTGGGATAAAAATATTGGAGGCTCTGATGGAAGTAGTAAATGATGGTATTTCATGCAACACTTCTGTTGCAATACACATTAAATGAAAAGAGAAGAACTGTAACACTCAATATCTTTTTAATTAATGTAGCAGTATCACAATGACGAGATATTCATTTAGCTGTGAATACAGTGTGCATTTTTAAAACATATCTTGAGTAGATCAAAAAATAACAATGCCCTATCATTTACTCTGTAGACAGCAGCAGCTCTTCTTGACTTTCACCACTTGCTCAGGAAACTGTCATCAAGCGCCTGACAAACTTGCAACTGAAGATTCATGCTGTAAAAGATGGAAAGGTCATTAAAAAGAGCCCAGACAAAATGGCACCGACAGCTGAAAGTAGTATAGAATTTACTCCAGTAGAATTACCAAAGTACAGTTATTAAAACAAGTAAGGAAGCAAGCTCCCTCTTAGCTTTGCATTGGAATCTAACCATACGAACCTGTCACTTCATTTCAAAAAACCCACATGAATAAACAGATTTAAACAATGGCACAGTGGGCTGAATGTACAATGTGATTGATAGAAATAACAACACAAATTATTAATGTAGCAAGACTTAAATTGATTTAAGATGTTGAGGAACAATTGAACGAGTGGCTGAAGTCTGACGCTTGTAAACCAGGCTTCCAATACCTGACTGATGCTAAAATTGTGACTGCTGCTATGCAGGAGAACAAGGAAGAGGACAATGAATGAGAAAGTGTGGATAAAAGCAGTAACTGTCGGCCAAAGTACTGCTTTGCGATATGCTGATATTCTTCTAGATTATAGAAGTCAGAGGGATATCAGTAAATTACATTACATTGATGGAAGAAAAATTCATAGTGCTGTGCAAAACAGTGTCAACTCCTCTCAGAAGCAGACCAATATCATGGACTGTAGGAGCTGGATAAAGGGAAAGAATGATGATTTTAAGAAATAAGTACAGTACGTTAATGTCATGCAACCTACCAACAAAATCTGCTGTATTTTCTGTTTGAAAATCTATCAGAATAAGTCTGCTATAGCGAGTACGGCATATAACTACAACTCCGTTATAACGACAGTTTTTGTCTGTCCCTTCAAAATAATCATGCGCGATTTTTTCCGTTACCAATATTTATGAGCCCCTGTGATTCTGTTGCATGTGATCGATCATCTTTGGTACCATTTCCACGCTATGTCCACCAGCAAGCTCTCTCCTCGACATTTGAAGGTGATGTCAGAGTCGATTAGTAATACCCGTCGACTGCTGTTATATAAAGAAGGTTTGAAATGAAAAATGTTTTTGTAATAAATGCATAAATAACGTGTCTGATAGCAGCTGCTGTGTTAAAAATAAAGGCTGAAGAAACTATCGCTTAATTTTAATGCTCACCGGGCGAGTTGGCCATGCGGTTAGTGGCGCGCAGCTGTGAGCTCGCATCCGGGAGATAGTGGGTTCAAACCCCACTGTCGGCAGCCCTGAGGATGGTTTTCTGTGTTTCCCATTTTCACACCAGGAAAATGCTGGGGCTGTACCTTAATTAAGGCCATGGCCGCTTCCTTCCCATTCCTAGGCCTTTCCTGTCCCATCGTCGCCATAAGACCTATCTGTGTCGGTGCGATGTAAAGCAAAAAAAAAAATGCTTAATACTGCAATTAAGTAAGAATGGGATACACCTCAAGATATGGCACATTGCATCATTGATTTCAGAATTTAGTTTATATACTTGTGTCTGGTTAAATTACGAAAGGCTATTATGTAAATTTAGAGCGAGAAGGCTAAAAGTCCTCTACTGGCACTTGAAGTAGGTTTTCACCATACACATATTACGGTTAAGTTAAGTGAATAAGAAAACTGAAAGGTTTGCCACAAAATAAGATCGATCGTCTCCGGTACAGTATAGTTTCCTCGCTATATGCACATGCGAACTCTCTCGTCGACATTCAAAGGTGATGGAGTCGATTACTATACCCTATCTCAATTTACCTGGGAGATAAGAATAACAAGTCCGACCCTGTGTGTGTTGCCGTACCAGTTGCACAGAAACATAAGTCAAGATGCTGCGAGATCGATAACTAGTTCAAATAATCTGTAACTAACATGTTATAAGAAGAATACAACATTTATACTGTACCGGGCGGTACACCTCCACGCCGCTTATTTAAACTTTGCGCCAGTTGAAACTCCCCTACTGGAAGAAGTCTGAACTTTGTCCTATGTGTTCATTTTCAAGTTACCCTGAAGATGCCACTACTTGGAAATTTTGAAGTTTCTGAACTGTGTTGTTTTCGATGTATTTTTGTTTTGCTTGTAGTAAGAAGTGTGAACATTCTCTTCTAGAGGACACTACTGAAGAACTACAACGGTGCACCCTAGTGCGAAGTGAAAGAACTGTTTTTTTTGAGAAAATTTAATTTCAAAAGTTTGTTCTTTGCTAAATTTCTTTCAGTCATTGTTTAAGTTGGCAATATTAACCCTTTCTTTCCCCTTGTTTTGATTTTAGCCAATCCCGAATTTCTCGAATTAATTTTCCACCAATAATATGTTTCTTCTTCGTATTGTGTAGGGGGTTTCTTGGTGAACCAATAAAATCCTTGTGGGAGGGTGTTCTCATTCCAGAAACGCCTCGAACTTTCCGCGAGAGTATATAAACTGCTGATTTTCGGGTCTCAGTGCCACTTCAGTACCATCTTTCAGTGTGTAAAGTACATAGCAGGGGGCGGAAAGCGCCTCTTTCTTCGCGGAGCAGTTCAACACCAAGGTAATGGCCTTTTAATAACTTCTTTTCTTGCTAGCTCAGCAGTTTAACTCTCGGGGCGGGTCCGAAGCGTTTCTACCATGTAACTTTCCCTAAAATGTAAAGACTCTTAGCCTCTATTCTCTTTCAAAACTACATATTGGGATAGAGAGTGCTTAACCCTCTCGATCTCCCACTCATATTGCATTGAGGTGAACTTATTTTCACAACCGTTTCTTCCCTTCTAGTGTAACGTAAATTGTTTCCTTCTAAAAGTCACCTCTTTAGTATGGGATTAGCCCTTGCATTAACGGCCTAGTGCCAAGTAGGTTTTAAACAAATGTATTAGGAGTGCAGATCGCCTCCTCTCAATTGTTATTTTAGAGGTCAGGTAATTAACCTTTTTTCTCACTTAATAGACCTCAGTAGGTTGGGTATGTTACCCCTGTGTATATGTCCTTAGAGGACAACTTCAAGGTGGAGTTTGGTGTGGCCTTTGATAGGCTTAAAATTGAGAGCGAGTGGCTCTTTTTCGAAAATTGAGTGTTGTATGCCTCGAGGAGGCTTTACTGTGTAATTTGGAGCAAGTGCTCCTGGGCTTGATTGGGGTCTTCTGCCCCTTTGTTTGAATTCTGTATATCGTATAGTTGGGCTAATTGCTCAGAATTGTGTGTCTGGCTCTCGGAGCCCAAATCCTGTAATTGTACATTCTCGATTAGTGGTTTTGCTACTCTGTACCTGCCATTATTGTTATTTCTTGTTTTTTGCTAAGAAAATATAACCTTGATAAATTTTAAATTCACTTTAATTTCGTAGCCTGAGACCTGTTCACCCCCCGCACCTTCTTTTACCTCTAACTACCACGGAAAACTCCGTAACATATACTATCACCAGAATGAATCAAGATGATATTCAATACAATTCTGAAGGTTAATATACACACCAACATCACCTGTGGAAGAAAGATAGGCTACTCAACCCCCTCCATATCATCGTCGTCATCATTGTCGGATCAATATATGAAAAATGTTTCCACCTAATCAATGCCTTTCTTTTATTTAGCCTTTGGCTACTTATAAAAACATTAATTATATCAGGACATGTTTCGATTGCTTTGAATCATCATCAGCTGCTTACATAAAAGCTTAGATAAAAACAGCATACAACAATCACATAGTTGACATTAAAAAACTGGTGTTAGTAAGGGATGTGTGGGTTGGAGGGGGGGGGGGGGGTAGTGTGCGGAGGGGGGCGGTTGTAACTAGGACGTTAAACTTAAAATAAATACTAAAAATGCTATTTATGGACTAGAATGTCTTTGGTTTCATTTTAAGTCCCAAAGGCTAAATAAAATCACTTGTTGTTTAAAAAACTAAAAGATTTTTATTGTTATGATCCTGAAGAAAAGTTTTTTGCTAAAGTCTGTTTCTTCTTTACTTGACTTCTTGTTTCTTCTGTGTCACTTTTGTACTGTACTATGAAGCGTGATTCTCTTGCTTATCCGTTTTCTAAGTGGAAAGGGTGTGTCCGCTGTTGGTTGAATTAAACAATTTTTGTATTCATAAACTCGTCAAGTCGGATAGCTTGCTGTACGATCTGTAACCGACAGAAAGAAATATCTATTAGTTAAAATCGCCTCGGGATGTGTTCCCTAAGGAAACTGTTTAGAATAATGGAAATTAATTGAGAAATTTTGAACTCACCCCTGTCCAATTTACATCCTTTACTTCCCGTGATTACGGCTGTGGGTCTGATTCTGCTGTCCTCAACCTTGTGTAGTAGCGGTGTGATGAGGTCTGTATGCTAGCTTGATTTGGAGGGGGGAGGAGAAGCGAGGACGTGTCGTCATTTGTTTCACGCGAAGAGGCGACTTCTCTCTGTGACGTAGCAGCCTCGTGATTGCTTGTTACAATTGCTAGCCGTATTTGATTCCTACCTAATAATTCCATGGATCTAAATATATGTTCGTATAAGGGATTTCTTTGTTCGTTCATTTCATTTAAGTTCTTGCCCTTATTAATTAACTTATCCAGAAAAATGTGAATATTTTCTAAACTATTCATCAGTCTTCCTTTATTTAGTCTACTAATGATTACAAGGTCTTGTTTAATATCTGTAAATTTATGACCCATCTCTTTCGTATGTACTCCCATTGCGGTAAATCTTCTACGTTTTCCGCATTGATGTGTTCTTGATACCTTATTGCAAAGTTCCATCCAGATTGCCTGACATATGTGGCCTTGCACTGGTTGCATATCAACTTATAAATTCCTGAATCCTGGAAACATTCTTCTTTGTTCTTATTAACCATGTTATGGTTGAAAAACCTGTGCCTAGTGTTATTGTTTGTTGAAAACGCTACCTTGATGTCGTATTTCTTAAATAAAGTAGTAATTACGTAAATGTTAGGATTGTTGTAGGTGAACCTCACATTTTTTTTTTTTGTTTCCTCTGACTGTTTTATTAAATTTGTTTGTTGTTTACATTTACGTTTAGTAATTAACCTGTTAATAGTTTTAAGACTACAACCATTAATGAAGGCCTGTTGTTGGATGAAAGCAAATTCTTTATTCCTCTCTTTGTTGGTTAACGAGGCCGCTACGTCACAGACAGAAGCCACCTCCTAGCGTGAAACAACAAATGACGACACGTCCTCGCTTCTCCTCCCCCCTCCAAATCAAGCTAGCATACAGACCTCATCACACCGCTACTACACAAGGTCGAGGGCAGCAGAATCAGACCCACAGCCGTAATTACGGGAAGTAAGGAAGTAAATTGACAGGGGTAAGTTCAAAATTTCTCAATTAATTTCCATTATTCTAAACAGTTTCCTTAGGCAACACATCCCCAGGCGATTTTAACTAAGAGACGCAGATTTCTTTCTGTCGGTTACAGATCATACAAGCTATCCGACTTGACGAGTTTATGAATACAAAAATTGTTTAATTCAACCAACAGCGGACACACCCTTTCCACTTAGAAAACGGATAAGCAAGAGAATCACGCTTCATAGTACAGTACAAAAGTGACACGAAAGAAACAAGAAGTCAAGTAAAGAAGAAACAGACTTTAGCAAAAAACTTTCTTCAGGATCATAACACTAAAAATCTTTTAGTTTTTTAAACAACAAGTGATTTTATTAAGCCTTCGGGACTTAAAATGAAACCAAAGACGTTCTAGTCTGTAGATAGTATTTTAAATTCATTTTAAGTTTAATGTCCTAGTAACAACCGCCCCCCTCTGCACACTACCTCCCCCCCTCCCACTCCAACCCATACGTCCCTTACTAACATCAGTTTTTTAATGTCAACTATGTGATTGTTGTACGCTGTTTTTATCTAAACTTTTATGTAAGCAGCTGACGATGATTGCAAAGTGATCGAAACATGTCCTGATATAATTAATGTTCCACAAAATCTTTCTCGTTGCTGATATGTGTAATTATCAGGTGTATCCCCAAAGGATTCTTTAAGGCACTTTATAATCCCTTCAAAAGTCCGGCTCAATGGCTAAATGGTTAGCCCGGCAGGGTCGGGAAACATTTTTCATATATTGATTAGATTACATTATCGATACGGCAATAAAGTGGATAGTTTGTAATCACTGTCGGAGTCGTTCACATTTATCACTATCCATTCAACAGCATCATCTAGTAACTGGTCTATATCCCACATTCGTTTTTCTTCCGTCTCGATGATGTGTTTATATAAGAGGAGTTAATTCCTATCATATAAGTTATACATCAACACGGAAATGAAAATCATAACTTATGATCGATGATGTGTTTTACACACATTTCCCAACGCTGAGGGGTCACTAGTCCAATCCCTTCCAGCAGCAGTTTTCTTACTTCTGCAAGGGTGAAAGTCTTGTTGTTTTGAGCCACACGGCCCTTAACTTGACTCCACACACTTTCAATTGGATTTAAAGAACGATGGTACAGAGGAAACCTTAAAATTTGGCTTCCTGACTGCAATGCAATATCATCTACTCGATATGTGCCACAAGAGTCCTTAATATGCCGTGGGATGGCATTAAGAAATTCCAACTTGACACTGATCAGTTCATAAGGGATTTCTTTCCCGTCCAGAAACTTAATTATATCTGATTTTCTCCACAATTAATTGGGCAGTTTCTTTATTCTAACCGAATGGTAAGATGCATTGTCAGTAACAATTACCACATTGGCTTTAAGACGAGTAAGAACATTCACAAACCATTCTTCAAATTCAAAACCAGTAACCCTCCTTCCACAAAATCTTTCTCGTTGCTGATATGTGTAATTATCAGGTGTATCCCCAAAGGATTCTTTAAGGCGCTTTATAATCCCTTCAAAAGTCCGGCTCAATGGCTAAATGGTTAGCCCGGCAGGGTCGGGAATTTTAACCATCATTGGTTAATTTCACTGGCACGGGGGCTGGGTGTATGTGTCGTATTCATCACCATTTCATCCTCATCATGACACACAGGTCGCCTACGGGTGTCAAATCAAAAGACCTGCATCTGGCGAGCCGAACATGTCGTCGGACACTCCTGGCACTAAAAGCCATACGCCATTTCATTTCCATTTCATTTCATCCCTTCAAAAATGCACCCTTACTGGACTTGATAGTGTTATCACTCCATACTTTCACACAGGTATGTTCTGAATTTACCCACGTCTCATCCAAGTAATAAATTAGTCTTCCCTCCTCCCGAAAGTTTCTTATCTGATGCAAATAACGTCTTCACTACAAAACTATTTCCTCCCTTTCAATAAGCAGTTGTTGGCGACTACGCAACATAAACTTGAAATTTAAATTAATTAACGAAAACAAAGACAAGGTTTCATCACTGTTCACAGACTCGAAGATCTTGTCAATTGTTGGTATTTTACTTCTAAAGAAAAACTCTTCAACTTTTCACCGAACTGAGTCCTTAGTGAAACAATCGTACTTGTCGACTAACTTTGTTTTATTCCGACTTTTTTTCTGGTGAAACAACTGTTCCTCGAGTTTTAAGTGCCTTTCTAGCATAATAAATACTAGTCGCAGAAATGCCATTAGTAGTGGCTACTAACCTCATCACATTTTGAAGAGTACTATCAGGATTTGCATCACTAAATTTCTTAAAAACATTGAGAACACACTGTTTTTCTCCACTCTGCAATGCTTTCTCTTCTTATACTTTATGTGAGAAGGGTCGGGCTCATCCATCTTCACTCAACACGGAACTTTAACAAGGGGACTGCGCGTGCGAACGATGGTGGAGAGCTGCGCTGCTTCAGTACACCATGAGTGAGCAGAAGGTGCACATGTCTGTTGTGCAATACATCATTAACAAATTTCTCGCAAAAAAAAGAAGGTACCAAACCTTCTGAAATTCTGAGACGGCTCCGTGCACAGTTTGGGGAAGAAACACTTCTGCATACTCGAGTGTATGAGTGGCTAAACAATTTGTGACAGGAAGAGAAGTTTTGTAAAATAAACTTCATGAAAGGAGACCGCAGACAAGCATCACTGCAGACAACATTGCTGCCATTGCTGCCATTCGTGACATTGTTGATGAAGATTGGCGAATAAAAATTTTGCAAATTGTTTTATCCGTAGGAATAAAGTGACTGAAGTGTTCAAACCATCATACGAGATGAACTCCATTTCAGAAAATTGTCTGTCAGGTGGGTTCCTCGTCTCCTCAATCAGGAACAAAAAACTTTACGCCAGGAAGTTTGTCAGAGATTCCCGCGTCGCTACAAGGAGGAAGGAGGGGATTTCTTGCGTCGTATTGTGACTTGTGATGAAACTTTGGTGCATCATTACACCCCAGAGTCAAAGCAAGCAAGCATGGAGTGGCGACGAAGAGACGAAGCATGTCCAGTCAAGGCCAAAACACGCCCGTCTGCTGGAAAGATGATTGCAATAGTTTTCTGGGACTCCGCGGACATTTTGCAGGTGAATTTTCTTCTCAAACAAAGGACTATTAATGCAGCCTATTACTGTCACATTTTCAACGAAGCAAAAGCTGCATATCGTAACAAGCGACACCGGCAACCGATCCGGAACGTCATTCTCCTCCATGACAATGCAACGCTGCATACTGCCGTTTTAACGTGGCAAAAACTGGAGGAAATTCACAGGACACCTCTGGAACGCCCTCCGTATAGTCCAGATTTATCGCCCTGTGACTACCATTTGTCTGGACCACTCAAACAGGACCTAGGAGGACAGCGGTTCAATTACGATGCAAGTTTAGAAGAGTCTGTGCGCAACTGGCTATGCACGTGTTTCTCTTCTTTCTAACAGGACGGCATCAAAAACTTACCAATCCAATGGAGGAAATGTGTATCGAAGGCAGGACACCATGTAGAAAAGTGAGAAGTAATGTCAATATGTGTATTTTTTTGGTTGATGAAATAAATTTTAAAAAATAATCCCCGTTTATATTTGATCCGCCCTTGTAGTAGCACGAAAGAAACTCGTAATGATATGCAAAGTCCCTAGCATGCCAGTAACACCTGGAACACAGCAGAAAGCACATGGGTTGTATATTAGCTAAATGAGCAGCTAATGAATACTGTGATGGCTGTTACGCTGTCGACACCGCCCCTCACAAAAGGCACTTTAATGCATGAGTGTCAATTATAAATTGAAATTAAACAGCTTTTCAAAGGTGAAGATGAACGGATTTAGATGACCTACATAACTTTTACGTGGAAATAACATTACTTAACACATGTAAGGTATTTTTATAACCTTACCGAAAAATAGTCAGTTCCACATTTACCACATGTTTTTGGCATTTGCTTTATCTCCCAGATCATTTGAGTTAGGGTGTAATATCTGTCACTGTGTGAGTTGGTCGTGCGGTTAGGGGGGCGCAACTGTGAGCTTGCACCCGGGAGATAGTGGGTTCAAATCTCCACTGTCAGCAGCCCTGAAGATGGTTTTCCGTGGTTTCCTGTTTTCAGGCCAGGCGAATGCTGGGGCTGTACCTTAATTAAGGCCACGACCACTTCCTTCCCACTCTCAGGCCTTTCCTATTCCATTGTCGCCATAAGACCTATCTGTATAGGTGCAACGTAAAAGAAAAAAAAAGTAGTACCTGTCGACTGCTGTTCTATAAAGCAAAATCAAAATGAAACAGGAGAACATGTTTTCGTAATGAATGTGTAAATAACTTGGTCGATAGCAGGTGTTCAATCGTTAGAAATAAAGGTTGAAGTAAACGATCACATAATTTTAATACTGAAATTAAATAAGAATGTGATACACTTCAAGATATGGCAGAGCGCATCACTGATTTCCGAGGTTCGATTATATTTTCTCGTATCTGGTTAAATTTCGGTAAGGCTATTCCCATATAAATTTATAGCGAGAAGATTATCACTTTTCTACTGGCGTTTGAAATATGTTATCATGCATACATTATGGTTAAGTTCAATCAATCAATCAATCAATCAATCAATCAATCAATCAATCAATCAATCAATCAATCAATCAATCCTGATCTGCATTTAGGGCAGTCGCCCAGGTGGCAGATTCCCTATCTGTTGCTTTCCTAGCCTTTAATAAAAAAAACTGACACGTTTGCCACAAAATGTAATCAAGCATCTTCGGTATGTTTTCTCACCATGTGCACTTGCGAGCTCACTCATCGATATTTGAAGGTGATGTCAGAGTCCATTAGTAATACCCATCTACTGCTGTTCTCTAAAGAAAATTGGAAATGAAAGAGGATAACAGGTTTCCGTAATAAATGTGTAAATAATGCGGCCGATAGCAATTGTTAACTAAATTGTTAAATAAAGGCTGAAGTAAATTATTAATTTTAATGTTATATACTGAAATTAAATAAGGATGTGATACACCTCAAGATATGGAAAGAGTACATCACTGATTTCAGAGGATAGTTTATATTTTCTCGCGTCTAGTTAAATTTCGGAAAGGCTATTCTCATGTAAATTTATAGTGAGGATATTATCATTATTCTACATGTGCTTGAAATATGTTTCCATTATACATATACTGTCAGGTTAGTCGACGCCATTTGAAGAAAATGTCAACGTTTGCCACAGAAGCCTCTGGAGTGATACTATAATTTCTTCAGAATTAAATTAAACATACAATTTCACGTAGTATCAGATTTCAAAAAATAAGAAACAAGTAAGCCGTAGTATGGATACCATCCAAGAAAACGTGAGTTTTGAACAAACTGTTTGCTGTTTCATACATATTATAATGTGTATGGGTTTTCCTCAACTTTTACGAAAAATTGGCTATAACGAACCTCTACTGTACATTCTTTATATGTAATTTACTACCTACAGACTTCAAAGTCATAAAATAGAGTATTCCAGATTATTCATTTATTTCTGTTAATTTCTGTTTATTTCTGGGCTTCGTTGAACAGAGTGTGGACCGGTCTTGAAAGATGCAACTTCTGGCACCACAATGGGGAAAAATTTCCAGCCTTCATTGCGAATGCAGTGACGTGGCTCAGACAGTCCACCATGTTGTAATGATGTGCCCACTTCGAAGCCTCCAGGGAGGATACTACGAACTTCATGTGGCAAGTGAAGAGGCAGTGAATTGGCTAAATTCTCTGAACATTAAATTTTAAGTTTTATTACCATCCACTGATCCTTTGTCCGATTGTTGTTCTATCTACTTTAAGTGTATATAGTTTTAAGTGTATATTATATCATATATACAGTATACATACATATAGTTTCTCTGTTCCCTCTATATGCCATACAAAATTTTAAAAAAAATGGTTTATTTCAATTATCCATCCATGTTCTCCTTTCCATTACTCCAGATAATAGAGAGCTTACTGCCTAGAAGAATGATATGAGTAAAGACCTGGGTTCACAGAGAAGGCTTCTAGCAAATGCAACCAAACCTTGAAGTTGTGAGATGGACAGCGGAGAATGGTAAGGGACTACTGCACGTACCTAGGTACTTATATAAGGAAAGATCTTCATTGTAGCACTCACATTAGAGAGTGTAGGTAAATACAGGTTACGGATCTCTTCATATGATTATGAGGGTATTTAAGGGTAGTGTTTTAGTAAGGAGGTAAAGCAGATGGCATTGAAGTCTCTGGTAAGACCTGAATCAGAGTATGGCTCCAGGGTATGAGACCCTCACCAGGATTACTTGATTCGAGAACTGGAAGAAATCAGCATGATTTAATCTGGGTGATTTCCAAAAAAAAAGAGTAGTGTTACAAAAATGTTACAAATTTTGGACGGGAAGACCTGGAAATAAAGAAATGAACTGCTCAACTAAGTGGGATGTTTTGACTTGTCAATGGAAAAATAGTGTTGAATAACATTTGCACACAAATAAGCTTCAGCAGAGTTTTGAAAATTGAGGCAATCTCATAATATGAAGATAAAGTTGGAATTCAAAAGGACAAATTCGGTCAAATATTCATTTATATGAAAAGGAAATGGGGATTGGAATAATTTAGCAAAGGAGATGATTGATAAATTTTCACTTCCTCGAAAGCACATATGAAAAGACTAAATCTGATACAGGAACTGCAACCTGGACGAAAGCCCTAATTGCAGCTCAGTGGTGACTGATTGTGGTCATAACCATGGGAGCTGTATGTGGACTGCAAATTATAGGAACATGATTTTGCATTTCAAAAATGCCATTTGGTTTTGGTTGGGTTTTGAACCACAGCTGAGTCAGTGAGAATCCAGAGAGATGCCTACTGTCTCTCTCACTTTTCACTGGTTCTGCTTCTCTTCAACTGATATTCTGACTTTTCATGGGGCTGAAACTCCCCTTTTTTTCAGTGGATATCTCAAGGAGCTGATTTTGCCACAAAAATAGCATTATCACCATAGCAAGAACACTTTTTGAAGTATTCATGTCAATTTTGTATTAAAATGAAATTATTTTTTTAAATCCGTATTTATAGGGATGTGGTGACCCTATCACTCAGTAGGCAACCACTGCAGTCAGCCACACAAGTATTAGGGGTAAACCATAGATCTAGCTGACATGAGAAAATGACTGTCAGGTACTGGCCATCTAGTGCAAAACCAAACACTTGCGCAAAGATCCACGATAGGTCCAGCAAGCCAGTGGTTAGCATCTTTTAATGCTTTCGAACGTAGAAAGAGCCTCGGATTGAAGTTATTGCCTAATGTGACACAGTCTTTGAGCAGATCTATCAGGTATGACGGCCAACATCGTTCCAATGAGACAGATTTGCAAGAAGAGAAAAGTATGAATTGGGACCATGAATATATTGACCCTAACTGGTAAGACCGAGGAACTCACAAATATGATGCAAAGGAGAAACATATCTATATTGGGTCTGAGCGAAACGAAATAAAGACAGGTAGCAAGGTTCTCAGAGGTGGCTACAAATTATACTGGACTAGAAAAGGGGGCCAAAAATTGTCTGGGATTTTTACTGACAAAAGATATGGATGCTGTGTTAGAAGTTTCCTAAAAGAATGACAGGGTCATAAAATTATCTATACGATTAGAATCAACAAATTACGTTATTGTGCAAGTGTACGCCCCACAGACTGGATGCAGTACTGATGATAAAAAACAATTTCTTGAATACTTAGATGATGTAATTGATGAAGAAAATGTTATTATTTAAGTCCTAAATGCACAAGTTAGAGCAAACAGACAAGGCTGTGAGAATATCACTGGTCCACATGGGTTTGGAAACAGAAATTCAGAAGGTGAACAACTGATTGATCTTTGTAGAAGAAATGGCATGATCATCAAGAACACCTTCTTCAAAAAATGGGAGAGCCACAAAATAACACGGTATAGCTGGGATAGCAAACATTAATCTCTGATCGACTATGTCATCAAAAACAAAGGTGGGGGAAATGGTTAAATGATGTCAAGGTCATTCCCAGCGAAAGTATGGACAGCAACCATAGATTGCTGATAATGGACTTAGACCATATGACAAATGAAATTCAGAAGAAAAAGAAATAAAAATTAAAGACATGGCAATTAGTTCCCGGAAGAATATCAGAATAGAATACAAGAAAACCTACCACAGGGAGAAAAGCAATTGGGAGTGGATGAGTTAAGTACAAATATGTTGCGAGCAGCAGGAACTCCAGCAGTCCAGTGGTTATATAGACTCCTTAACACAGTATGGGAGGAAAACACTATCCCAGAAGACTGGAAGAAGGGTATAATCATACCTCGTTTCAAGAAGGGGAGTAGACGGAAATATATCAACTACCGTGGATTTACTCTGCTCTCTCAGGGTCTAAAACTTCTGGAAAAAATCATACAGAGTAGATTAAGAGAAATTTTAGAACCTTTATTGTATGAGGAACAATATGGTTTTAGGCCTGGAAGAACAACTACAGACCTTATATTTGCTGTCAGGATGTTAATGGAAAAGCACTGGAAAAAAGGGAAACCTCTTTTTCTACTATTCCTAGACATCGAAAAGGCTTAATATAGCTTACCAAGGGAGCATATCTGGAAATGCCTAAAAGACTGGGAGTTCATGACAGTCGTATTGCAAAAGTGAAGATGCTGTATGATAATACCAGAAGTTGTGTGCAAGTGGGTTGCGGGCTATGAAAAAGTTAAAGATGAGACACATGAAATTCTAGGTGTAAGGCTCATTTCTAAAGATAATAGGCAACTTGATATATTTGGAGTGTACAGATCGGGAAAGGGTAGCGCTGACGCAGATTCGTAATTATTTGAAAGGATAGTCAGCTATGTGGGAAACGACATGGAAAGAAATGTGATTGTAGCGGGAGATCTGAATTTGCCAGATGTCAATTGGGAAGGAAATGTGAACGACAGGAAGCATGACCAACAAATGGCAAATAAGTTAATATGGGAAGGACAGCTGATTCAGAAAGTGATGGAACCAACCAGAGGGAAAAATATCCTGGATGTCGTGCTGATAAAACCAGATGAGCTCTATAGGGAAACTGAAGTAATAGATGGTATTAGTGATCATGAAGCTGTTTTTGTGGTAGTTAAAAATAAATGTGATAGAAAGGAAGGTCTTAAAAGTAGGACTATTAGGCAGTACCATATGGCTGATAAAGCAGGCATGAGGCAGTTTCTAAAAAGTAACTATGATCGCTGGAAAACGGTAAATAAAAATGTAAACAGACTCTGGGATGGGTTTAAAGAAATTGTTCAGGAATGCGAAAACAGGTTTGTACCTTTAAGGGTGGTAAGGAATGGTAAAGACCCACCTTATTATAATAGAGAAATAAAGAGACTAAGAAGGAGGTGCAGACTGGAAAGAAATAGAGTTAGAAATGGCTGTGGAAGTAAGGAGAAACTGAAGGAACTTACTAGAAAATTGAATCTAGCAAAGAGGGCAGCTAAGGATAACATGATGGCAAGCATAATTGGCAGTCATACAAATTTTAGTGAAAAATGGAAGGGTATGTATAGGTATTTTAAGGCAGAAACAGGTTCCAAGAAGGACATTCCAGGAATAATTAATGAACAAGGGGAGTGTGTATGTGAGGATCTTCAAAAGGCACAAGTATTCAGTCAGCGGTATGTAAAGATTATTGGTTACAAGGATAATGTCCAGATAGAGGAGGAGACTAAGGCCAAAGAAGTAATAAAATTTACATATGATAACAATGACATTAACAACAAGATACAAAAGTTAAAAACTAGAAAAGCAGCTGGAATTGATCAGATTTCTGGGGATATACTAAACACAATGGGTTGGGATATAGTACCATATCTGAAGTACTTATTTGATTATTGTTTGGTCGGAGGAGCTATACCAGATGAATGGAGAGTTGCTATAGTAGCCCCTGTGTATAAAGGAAAGGGTGATAGACATAAGGCTGAAAATTACAGGCCAGTAAGTTTGATGTGCATTGTATGTAAGCTTTGGGAAGGCATTTTTTCTGATTATATTAGACATGTTTGCGAAATAAATAACTGGTTCGATAGAAGGCAGTTCGGTTTTAGGAAAGGTTATTCCACTGAAGCTCAACTTGTAGGATTCCAGCAAGATATAGCATATATCTGTATCGCGATTGACCTGTCTAAAGCATTTGATAGGGTGGATCATGGGAGACTACTGGCAAAAATGAGTGCAATTGGACTAGACAAAAGAGTGACTGAATGGGTTGCTATATTTCTAGAAAATAGATCTCAGAGAATTAGAGTAAGTGAAGCTTTATCTGACCCTGTAATAATTAAGAGGGGAATTCCTCAAGGCAGTATTATCGGACCTTTATGTTTTCGAGATGCCATACGAGTAACACGCGTGAGTTTAAGCTCGTGGAATTTAAGTGTTTTGGCAGGTGTAAACAATTGCGACAGTGCTGTAATTTGCCACAGTGCATCTATTTGTATCGTGGAATCAAGTACTATCAACAATTAGTTCGTTCTTTGTTCGAGTGCCGTGCAATTAGTGTAATAGTGAAATGGCGCCAGGAACGAAGAAGAATCAACAGCAGGCCGAGTGCAGGAGTGCCAACCCAACAGAAGACACCGTGAAGAAAATAATAGAAGAGACACTTCAATCTAAGGTATTCGTGGAATTAATTGTGAGTACCATAGTGGACAAAATTACGGAGTGTGTGTTAAAGAGACTAGAGGAATCTGCTCAGTTCAATATAAATGCATGTGAGGACCTAAAGAATCAGATTGCCAAGAGAGACAAGGAACTCGCAGAACTTAAAGCGGAAGTGAAGTCAAATTATGATAATTTGGAACAATATCAGCGTAGAAATAACCTCCGCATATTTGGCATTCCCGAAGAGTCGAATGAGGACACGGACAATTTAGTATTAAATGTTGCACGTGACATTTGTGCCGACATAAAATTGACTGATATTGACAGGAGCCACAGAGTCGGGCTTAAAATTGGTAATAAACCCCGGCCTATTATCGTGAAGATGACAAGTTATCGCAGCAGGAAGGAGATATTCGCAAAGAAAAGGCATTTAAAAGGATCTCGTGTCACGATCCGGGAGGACCTTACGTCTGCCAGACTGACGGTTCTGAAGGCGGCTATCTCCAAGTTCGGCGTCAGAAATGTCTGGACCAGTGATGGAGTTATCCTGTCTAAGACTGCTGATGGCAGCATGCACCGCGCTACGCAGATGAGTGACATTCCATGAGCTTACTCATATCTAACCTGTGTTTAGTTTACTAACCCATAAGTTGGTAACCCTTTGTATTAAGTTTTGTTTCCTCTTCTAGGACACATCTCCCTCTCGCTATCTCTCTCTCTCACTCTCCCCTTCACTGCTCTTGCATTCCACCCTGCTTGGCTGAACGGCTGTGGTCTACCTGCTTGACCTTCACTAGCTCGTTAATTACGGTACCCCACTGGACACTGACCTTGTCCCAACCCTCTGTACAAACTCCGCACTTACAGTAACTTCCTTCTTAGTAATAACTAACAGCTGACTTTAACCTTTTCCTGTAAATAGTCAGAATAGGTCTAGAAGATGATTATGTAACATACCAACCTCTTTCAGAGACGAGAAGGGGCATCAAAGATTGCACGAGTAGACTGCAGAAGCATGCGGAAGGGAAAAGTACATTACAAATTTTTCATACTAATATTAGAAGCATAAGGAAAAATAAGAACATTTTAGACGTCGTTTTGAAAGCATATGATCATAGGTTTGATGTCGTAATTTTAACAGAAAGTTGGTCACTGAGTAATGTAAATATAAGTAACCATGCCTTGTATAAATCTTATTACAATGAGGGTTCAGTTAACAAATGTGATGGTGTTGTATTAATGGTAAAAAATGGTTTGGAGCACGAAATGGAAATTATTGAGTACGATGACTTTAAATTTCTCAGAGTAGTAATTAATTATGACAACAAGAAAGTAGCTATTACAGGAGTATATCGGTCACATGAATATCACAAACAGCGGTTTCTCAGTGCGTTAGATCATTATATCCAAGATAGATGCCATGTTGAAACCGAACTGATAATAGGGGACACAAATATAGACCTTTTAAATGAACACGACTGTGACGAATATCTCAACATGGTACAAGAAAGAAATTTTCAGTCCTTAATAAACAATCCTACTAGAGTATCTGGTACAAGTAAATCCTGTATTGATCATGCTTTGATTAAAAGTAGGTTGAGAAATGACGACATTCTGTCTATCATCTCTCAAAGTAAAATTTCAGATCATTATCCTATAATAGTAAGTCTCAACATTCAAAATGCCTCGGTCCCTAATAATATACCAAATTTTCGACGTAACTGTTTTAAAATAGATCATTTTGAGCTTAAAAATCATTTAAGTAAAATAAATTGGGGAGACATCTTAAACAGCAGTGATTTAGATATCAAACTTGATAAATTCGTGAATACAATTAAAAGCTGCATAAGCCTGTCCACTGTTAAATTGAAATCAAAGGAAGTCAAAAGAACAGAATGGATTTCTTACGGTTTGGTAAAATCTATTCACACAAGAGACCGACTTTATCAACAATATTTAAAAAATAAGGATAACTTGGAAATTAAAGAACAGTACAGGAAATATAGGAACAAACTAAATGATCTAATTATGAAAACGAAAACTGAGTACTATAGGAATCTGATCAATCGCAATTCAAATAACCGGGGTAAGGTCTGGGGCATAGTCAATGAAATAACACAAAGGTCAGTTAGAAAAGAAGAGATCAAGGAAATCAGATATAAAGGTGAAATCTGGAAAGATGACATAAATATCTCTAATAAATTTAACAATTATTTCATTAACGAAACCACTGAGAAAGCAAAGCATCACAGACAGATTTCCGACCCCACATTAAATATCGCTCGCAACCCTCATACTTGCTTCCTTGCACCGGTAACAGAATACGATCTGAAGAGATGTTTGAGTGAAGTACATGAAAACAAAGCTGTAGGAATAGACAATATTTCGGCTCGAATTATTAAAGAAAATATAGAGTCATTAAAGGAACCGTTGCTGAATATTATCAATGATTCCTTCACCTTAGGTTACTTTCCAAAACAGCTTAAAACAACAATAGTAAAACCTCTTCACAAGTCTGGAAATATTTATGACATTAGAAATTACAGACCCATTTCGATAACTACAACAATATCAAAAATATTCGAGAAATGCTTAAAGAACAATATTTACCAATTTTTAGAAAAACACCAAATACTTTCGCCCAGACAGTTTGGATTCATTAAAAATCTCGGAACGACTGATGCTATATCCGCCTTAACAAATAGAATATACGAAAATCTTAATTCTTCTCTGCTCTCCACAGGGATATTTCTCGACCTTGAAAAGGCATTCGATAGTGTGTCACACCGCTTGCTCCTCCAGAAATTGGAAAAATACGGCTTTAGGGGTAATGTGCTGGATTTGCTTGAGAGTTATTTGACAGATCGAGTACAGTATGTCAAAATTAATCAACATCTAAGCACACCAATGAGGATAATAAAGGGTGTCCCACAAGGCACAGTATTAGGTCCTTTATTGTTTATTCTATTTATTAACGATCTAGAGAAAACAATAGCAAATGCCGAACATACGCACGTCGTAACATATGCAGATGATACAGTCATTTATGTTGAGGGTGATAGCTGGAATCTCGTCAGACAGAGAGCAACTCGAGCACTGCTTAAAGTTAAAGCATGGTTAGATAATAATGAATTATTTCTAAACATTAAAAAGACAAAATTTATGAATTTTTCTGTAACAGATACACGAAACGATTTTAATGAATTAATTGTACACAACATCAACTGTAAATTTAATTGTAACTGCTACAAAATTTATAAAGTAAATAATGTTAAGTATTTGGGATTATTAATTGATTCGAACATGAAATGGAAAAGTCACATTACCGATTTAAGAAAGAAAATCAGAAGAACTGTTTATATATTTCATAATTTAAAATACATATCCAGTATAAAATTGTTTAGAGAGGTTTATTACGCTTTAGTTCAGTCTATTCTTAGCTACGGAATTTTGGCATGGGGAGGAGCCTACAAAAATGTAATCAATAAAATACAGGTTGTTCAAAACCTTATATTACGAATAATGTACCAGAAAGGAAGATTATACCCAAGTAGTCAATTATATGCTGAAGCAAATATATTTAATGTAAAACAGCTCTATGCCCTAGAAATATACAAATATATTAACAAAAACAAAAATATAATTGAGAACATTAAACATGAATATTCAACACGCAGTAAGATGAACCACCGTTGTATGTTATACAAACCCAAACTTAGCATAACAAAGCGCAATTTCTTGTACTTCATTCCAAAATTCTTTAATGTCCTTCCCGGTTCTTTACAAACTACTTTATTAGGTCAGAAAATGAGTCTGAAGTGTCTTAAATCCTTTGTCAGGGATAATAAAACTGTTATGGAAGAAATAACTAAATGAGAATATCACGTCACCATATCCAATTTCTATTCAATGCTCCACCATGTGCTGTTGATCATATCCGTCATTCACTCATACCCATACTCGTATTTCAGGCATCATTTGAAATATATTTCTCACTATGTAATTAATATTCTAAATTACCACACACAAGGTTTCACCTTACGTGGTATTTTACTGATACCTACTCGACTCTGATGAGGTTGGTGTATTTTGTATAATAATAATAATAATAATAATAATAATAATAATAATAATAATAATAATAATAATAATAATAATAATAATAATAATAATTTATTTAATGTGTGCAAGAGATAGTTAGTAGTTCAATTTATTTTAAGTATTAATATGTTGATAATATGTCCTACTACTTCTGTAATATATGTGGTTTAGTTATAAGATTAATATTTCTCAAGTAATAATGTTATTAGAAGAGTTATGTATATATAAAACAGAGTCCTGTAAATATGTAAACGGCATGATGAATGAATAAATACTACTACTACTACTACTTATATATATAAATGATATGAGTAAAGGAGTGGAATCGGAGGTAAGGCTTTTTGCGGATGATGTTATTCTCTATAGAGTGATAAATAAGTTACAAGATTGTGAGCAACTGCAACGTGACCTCGAAAATGTTGTGAGATGGACAGCAGGCAATGGTATGTTGATAAACGGGGTTAAAAGTCAGGTTGTGAGTTTCACAAATAGGAAAAGTCCTCTCAGTTTTAATTACTGTGTTGATGGGATGAAAGTTCCTTTTGGGGATCATTGTAAGTATCTAGGTGTTAATATAAGGAAAGATCTTCATTGGGGTAATCACATAAATGGGATTGTAAATAAAGGGTACAGATCTCTGCACATGGTTATGAGGGTGTTTAGGGGTTGTAGTAAGGATGTAAAGGAGAGTGCATATAAGTCTCTGGTAAGACCCCAACTAGAGTATGGTTCCAGTGTATGGGACCCTCACCAGGATTACCTGATTCAAGAACTGGAAAAAATCCAAAGAAAAGCAGCTCGATTTGTTCTGGGTGATTTCCGACAAAAGAGTAGCGTTACAAAAATGTTGCAATGTTTGGGTTGGGAAGAATTGAGAGAAAGAAGAAGAGCTGCTCGACTAAGTGGTATGTTCTGAGCTGTCAGCGGAGAGATGGCGTGGAATGACATTGGTAGACGAATAAGTTTGAATGGCGTTTATAAAAGTAGGAAAGATCACAATATGAAGATAAAGTTGGAATTCAAGAGGGCAAACTGGGGCAAATATTCATTTATAGGAAGTGGAGTTAGGGATTGGAATAACTTACCAAGGGAGATGTTCAATAAATTTCCAATTTCTTTGAAATCATTTAGGAAAAGGCTAGGAAAGCAACAGATAGGGAATCTGCCACCTGGGCGACTGCCCTAAATGCAGATCAGTATTGACTGATTGATTGAAATGGTTTGAAATGAAGACAGGAGAACAGCAAGACAGCGCTTTGTTACCCCTCTTATTTATCACTGTGATGGAAGTCATAATAAAGACTCTAAAAAGGAAGGAGCAGCAGGACTTGCAAACTTTCATCTTTGCAGATGACATGATGATCTAGGGTGAAACCCAAAACGATGTGGAGAAAAAGCTGCAGAAATGGAGTCAATAGTTTATGAGGTATGATTTAAATATCAACAAGGCTAAAACAGTGGTGATGAATTTACAGAGGGGAGATGACAAATCACAAATCAGAATAAATGACATCAAACTGGACAGTGTTGCACCATGTAAGTACTTGGGTAGTATAGTATCAAAAGACAACCTTGCCAAGTATAACGTGGACAGTCAAATTAGCAAGGCAACTCAATTCTACCAGCAAGTAAGACAATTGCTGTGGGAAAAACGAGTACCATTAAAAGCAAAGATGACATTATATAAATCATATACACCCATCCTCATGTATAGCTTGGAAACTACCACATTAACGAGACAAGACAACTCAAAACTCCAAGCTGCAGAAATGAAGTTCCTACGCACCATGATACAGAAGACCAGAAAGGACAAATTCAGGGATGAAAATGTCCGAGAGGAGATGGGAATAGGAGACCCCGTCCAAAAGAGGATTCAGAAAGCACGACTGAAGTGGTATGGCCGTGTAAGAAGGACGAGTGCAAGCAAGACTGCAAGAGCATATACCGGGCGAGTTGGCCGTGCGCGTAGAGGCGCGCGGCTGTGAGCTTGCATCCGGGAGATAGTAGGTTCGAATCCCATTATCGGCAACCCTGAAAATGGTTTTCCGTGGTTTCCCATTTTCACACCAGGCAAATGCTGGGGCTGTACCTTAATTAAGGCCAGGGCCGCTCCTTCGAACTCCTAGTTCTTTCCTATCCCATTGTCGCCGTAAGACCTATCTGTGTTGGCGCGACATAAAGCCCCTAGCAAGAAAGAAGAGCATATGAAAAAGAAGTAAAACGAAAAAGACCAGTGGGCAGACCCAGAAGAAAAAGGACAGATCTGGTAAAGAAAGATGTCGAGGAGAGAGGACAAGATTGGGAGAAGATTATGAGCGAACAGTGGTTCATGGACAGACAAAGATGAAGGGGGCTTGTACACCACACCCGGGCAACTGGAGATGGTCGATGATGATGATGATGATGATTTATATTAAACTGGTTTGTCTTTGGTGTGAATAAGCTAAGGGATACACTTAAAATTGCAAGAGGAGAATGACACCAGATACATTATTACTATTATTATTGTTATTATTCTCAAGGAGCTCATATCATGATTATGAAAATTAAAATCCACAGGCTATTTCCAGTCATTCGACCGAGTTAGGAATGGAATGAATGAAGCCCCCATCTAGCGGCGAGGATAGGAATCATAAGATATAAACATGGTTTTGATCCGTATTGAATTGTGATCACAATAATAATTATTAAATTACTGTCAATTGTCCACCTTTTCAATACTATAATATGCAATATTATTGAATTACATTACTAAACTAGGGACTAGTTTCGGCCTTGGCCGGCCATCTTCAGCCTTAATGTAATGCATCTAATAACTAAACAAATGTACAAACACACAATTGACATTAAAATCTGGGATGAACTATGTGTAAAATTCGAAATATAAATTAGGCTCTAAATTCTTAGCATTTGGAGTGTGCTCATTATCCCGACTCTTTCTTGCATTAATATTCACAGAATTGTTAGTTCCATCACTGCTAATCATTACAATTTCAATTGCAAAACGGGAAATGGTAAATGTTGATTCTGTAGTCAGATCATCAATCACCAAAGCTACTTGAGTGGTGTTAGCAGTATGCAAAGCATTGGACGCCACTGTAAATAACCACCAGCTGACGCAGAACTGCTAGATGGTGTTTCCACATCAACCAAAGTAAATAAAATGAAATGTTCCCATAGTGCTTGTTAAAATCATGCTGACATAGTCAGGACGGCACGTGAAGATACGGTTAAAACTGACACATTCTTTATTTGTGGCTGGTATAAAATTGCAATTCATTATTGTGTCCATGAAGTTAACCTGAATAAATGTCCGACTCAGTTGAATGATCAGCGTACTGACCTTCGGTTCAGAGGGTCCCGGGTTCTATTCCCGGCCGGGTCGGGGATTTTAACCTTAATTGGTTAATTCCTATGGCACGGGGGCTGGGTGTATGTGTTGTCTTCATCATCATTTCATCCTCATCACGACACGCAGGTCGCCTACAGGAGTCAAGTAGAAAGACCTGCACCTGGCGAGCCAAACCCGTCCTGGGATATCCTGGCACTAAAAGCCATACGACATTTCACATTTCACCTGAATAAATGATAGATAAAATTAATGAACTGAAGGAGAGGGCGTGTTAGTCAAATGCCATAGGTAATGTGGTGCGTGTGCCTCGTACTAACGGTTGTGAGATTCAAAGGAAAAGGATTGGAGGGGGCAAGGCATGAGCAGGTAAGGCAAGGGGAGAGGTGGGGAAAGGAGAGGGGTGCGATGGAAGGGAAAGGGGGAGGGGGGAATTAAGGCAGGGCCGAAGGATGTTGGAAAAGAATTGGCTGTGTAGGAAACTGGATTATGACTTGTTGGTTTGACGTTTCTAAAAATGGGAATTAGGTCAAGTAGGTTATTTGGCTTTCCTGAAATTTCATTAAGATTATAATTTGGGTTAAAATATTGATCTATATGTATGAAGCAGCTTTCAGTAATGTTAAGGAGAGGTCCTTTGTTGATGATTTTGAGAAATTCCATATCTTGTTTTATGTCTGTGAATTTGTGATTATAGCTGTCCTACAGCCAAAAATTTATTGTACTTCAGGGCATTGACGTGTCCCGAGTACCTTATATTAAAATTCCTCCAGGTCTGTCTGACGTAAGAAGAATTACAACTGTTGCAATGTGTACTCCTGATTTAAAAAAAAATATTGAACTTGTTTGCAGATGTGTCATTATGTAAGACTTGTGAATTCCTATTGTTGGTTTTGAAAACTACTTTTACATCGTGCTTTTTAAAGATGTTTGTGACTTCGTAAATTTGTTTGTTGAACGTAAATATAGAAAGGGAGGAGTTGTTTTGTTATCTTTTTTCAAAGTGGTAGAGGGGCGATATTTATATTTATTGATTATTTTTTCAATAAAGAAACTGTTGTATCCATTAGATTTAGCTAATTCGTAATGAATGGATGTTCAACTCATTTTTGAGGTCTCTTTTAGACATTGGACCACTGAAGGTTCGGTACACCATACTGTTGCATGCTGCTCGTTTGTGAATTTGGAGGTGTGAAGAATCTTGATGGACTGTAGTGGTGTTTGGGTGGGTTTTCTGAAAATCTTATATCATAAGTACTGTAGCTTGGGTGCCTGATAATAGTTAAGTCCAAAAAATTAATTTTCCGTTCAATTTCGAATTCAAGTGCGAATTTTATATGCGGGTCAATGTTATTTAGATTAATGAGGGTGGAAGCAGCGTCTGTGATGCTCTCATCCATAATTACTATATCTACATATTGTAACGGTCATAGCATCCGCCATGTCAACTGGCAGTGGGCCCGGCCCGGCACTGTATAGACCCACCCCTTACGCTTCAACTGCGCCAATCACTAGCAGCGCTTAAGTGCTAGGCCAGCCCCACTCGCTTCCGCTCGCGGTCCCGTAGCAGAGGAGTATGGAAATGACCCCACGATTAATCTGGAGTGTTCCATGTCGCGATGTTCCTGGATCCATCCAGCATCCGGACGATTCTAGAAGAGCCAGTGCAGGTATATGAGAGAGGAACGACCTGCCTGGAGTTAGTGAGAGTTAGGCTGAGTTAGAAGTTAGTGTGGTTCAGTCGTGAGCGACTGCCAGTGTAGTGAAGTATGTGAACTGCCGTGATTATCGGACTAGTGTGCTACAGTGTGGACTGTCGGCGAAGGAGAAAACGTGTAGCCGTGCGACGTGGGACCTTGTGTGTGAGTGTAAAACTGTGTAGTGTGAGAACAAGTGAGAAACGAAGGGAGAGAGAGCACGCGAACTGCGTAAGTGTGTGTTATGAGCAAAAGTTGTGTGTAGTCTTGTGTAGTTTAGTGCCTAGCTAATAAATCTTAGTATTGAAGCTACCAGTCTAGTGTTAATTGATCCTACTACCTCGCCAACTCGTTACAATATCTTGCCTATTTCAAGCCCAAGTTGACAATAGATTATTTATTGTATTATCAATGAAACAACAAATCCTAGAGAAAAAGCTGCATATGTTAATGAACTCTAAACTCAACAATAACTATGCTAAAGAAACCAACAAAAATACGAGGCCTAACATGCCCAACCAATTTCACCCCCCGATCATAAATTTGTCCAAGGTACCATTGAATGAAGACGAAGTTCCATTTTAGCCAGGGGCCCTAAACACAATTGGCCTAATTTTAACACTCTGAACAAAGCCATCACTACAACGTAGAAGCAGAATTAGCCGTTAGCAAATTGCCAGCAGATAAACAAGACAAAGTAAGAACTGAAGTAAAAGGAAAATGAAATTCCATTCTTAACCCAAAAAACAATATTAACTCCCGTAATTCACCCCTTACTATGCATGACGACAATAGCTACAAGGATCTGATTCTCATACAAAAGCAAATACATGCTCTCAAAAAGAAAATCAATGATGATAATCTTATAATTACGAAAGCAGATAAAGGTTACACTACCGTCATAATGGACAAAAACGAATCTCTACAGTAAAAAAGGACCCTACCCTGCGAATCCAACATCAACTTAAGCAGACCTTTAAGAATACTTCATATCTATTGACAGATCAAGAAAAAACTAAATTAATTTATATGATCCCAGGTTTACCCACTGCCAAAGCCCTCCCCATGATACACACAACCAGCATCCCCATTCGCGCGATCATGAACTATAGACCCTGTTATATAAAGCATCACAATTCATTCAAACAATTTAAAGAAGGAACTATCATTTTTTGTCCAACAAATCCATCAAAAACACTAAAGAATTGATCGATAAATGAAAAAGTTTAACATTCAATCCAATCATTCTCTCCACTCATTCGATATTGTAAACATGTATCCTAGCATACAAATCTCCAAGGTATACTCCATCATTCAAAACAATTTAAGCAATACAGCGGCCTAAGTATATTAATAATACAGGATTTCATGTCTATGCTTAAATTAGTTATAAGCAACAATTATTTCACTTTCGGTAATGCTATTTATCAACAAGAAGGATTGGCTATGAAATCGCCGGCCTCTGGTATCTTAGCAGAGATTTACTTGGATTTTTTGGAACACACCAAAATTGATAATAATAATAATAATAATAATAATAATAATAATAATAATAATTTTGACAACATCCTTTTCTGGACAAAGTATGTGCAGTAGATGACACCATAGTAATTATGGATGAGAGCATAACAGACGCTGCTACCACCCTCATTAAACCAAATAACATTGACCCGCATATAAAATTCGCACTTGAATTCGAAATTGAACGGAAAATTAATTTTTTGGACTTAACTATTATCAGGCACCCAAGCTACAGTACTTATGATATAAGATTTTCAGAAAACCCACCCAAACACCACTACAGTCCATCAAGATTCTTCACACCTCCAAATTCACAAACGAGCAGCATGCAACAGTATGGTGTACCGAACCTTCAGTGGTCCAATGTCTAAAAGAGACCTCAAAAATGAGTTGAACATCCATTCATTACGAATTAGCTAAATCTAATGGATACATTAGTTTCTTTATTGAAAAAATAATCAATAAATATAAATATCAACCCTCTACCACTCTGAAAAAAGATAAACAAAACAACTGCTCCCTTTCTATCTTTACGTTCAACAAACAAATTTACAAAGTCACCAACATCTTTAAAAAGCACAATGTAAAAGTAGTTTTCAAAACCAACAATAGAAATTCATAAGTCTTATATAATACCACATCCGTAAACAAGTTCAATAGTTTTTCAAAATCAGGAGTATACAGGATTATTTGCAACAGTTGTAATTTTTCTTACGTCGGACAGACCGGGAGGAATTTTAGTATAAGGTACTCGGAACAGTTCAATGCCCTGAAGTACAATAAATTTTCAGCTGTAGGACAGCTATAATCACAAATTCACAGACATAAAACAAGATATGGAATTTCTCAAAATCAACAACAAAGGACCTCCTTAACACTACATATAGATCAATATTTAAACCCGAATCATAATCGGCCGATGACCTTCGATGTTAGGCCCCTTTAAACAACAACAACAAGCGAATTATAATCTTAATGACATTTCAGGAAAGCCAAATATCCTACTTGACCCAATTCCCATTTTTAGAAACGTCAAACCAACAAGTCATAATCCAGTTTTTCATAATATTCACAGCACCTTACCTAAGCAGCCAATTCTTTTCCCACATCCTTCGGCCCTCTCTTAATTCCCCCCTCCCCCCTTTCCCTTCGACTGCACCCCTCTCCTTTCCCCACCTCTCCCCTTGCCTCACCCGCTCATGCCTTGCACCCATCCCATCCTTTTCCTTTGAATCTCACAACCGTTAGTACAAGGCAAACAACAATAAGCCACGCACCACATGACCTATGGCATTTGACTAACATGCTCTCTCCTTCAATTCATTAATTTTATCTATCATTTATTCAGGTTAACTTCATGGACACAATAATGAATTGCAATTTTATACCAGCCACAAATTAAGAATGTGTCAGTTTTAATCATATCTTCATGTGCCGTCCTCACTATGTCCAACATCATTTCAGCATGATTTTAACAAGCACTATGGGAACATTTCATCTTATTTACGTTGGTTGATGTGGAAACACCACTGCTAATACCACTCAAGTAGATTTGGTGATTGATGATCTGACTACAGAATCAACATCAACCAGTTCCCATTTTGCAATTGAAATTGTAATGATTAGCAGTCATGGAACTAATAATTCTATGAATATTAATGCAAGAAAGAGTCTGGATGATGAGCATACTCCAGATGCTAACAATTTAGAGCCTAATTTATTTTTCAAATTTTACACATACCGGTAGTTCATCTCAGATTTTAATGTCAATTGTGTGTTTGTACATTTGTTTAGTTATTAGATGTATTAAGGCTGAAGATGGCCAGCCAAGGCCGAAACTAGTCCCTAGTTTAGTAATGTAATTCAGTAATATTGCATATTATAGTATTGAAAAGGTGGACCAATACGATATTAATTTAATAATTCTTCTTCTTCTTCTTCTTCTTCTTCTTGCGTTACGGCCTCTGTAGGACCACGGACAGCTCCTTCATGGATTGCATTTTCTTCTTCTCCTCCCAGAACCTCTTCATCCTTTCTCTTCTTCTCTCCCGCTCTTCTTCCGAGATATTCAGTATCCTCTTCTCTTGTCTACTCCACTGGTGACTCTCAATCCTTTTCCTGTATCCATCCCTATCGTTGATCTCTGGCATATTAGTCGGTATGTACTTCCTTTTCCAATTTTCCTTTTCTTCCACCTTGATCCCCAATTCTGACCAATCTTTCCGGAGTTCAACTACCCACTTGGTTCCTGTCTTTCCTCGTGTCCTCGCTGTTGTTTCCCATACTCTTTTCGTCATTCTATCCATATTCATCCTGATTACATGTCCCGCAAACCGTGCTCTTTTCAGTCTGATTTCTTCTGAGATTGTCCTCATGTTCCGGTATAGTTCTTCCCTGGGTCTCCTCATCCATCTCTCACCTCCTCTCTTAGGGCCTAGTACTTTCCTCAATATTTTTCTCTCTTCTTTCTCTAGTTGTTCCGCACCATTTCTTCCTAGTGCTATAGTCTCAGCAGCATATAATACAGCATTTCTCACCGTTGCCTTGTAATGTCTGATCTTTGCGTCCGTAGATATATTCTTTTTATTGTATATATCTCTGGTCATACAGAAGGCTGATCGCATCTTTTTTATCCTCTCTGTTATTCCTTCATTGCTCCTATTCCTTCCTGTTATAAATTCTCCTAGGTACTTGAATTTGTCCACCTTCTGCACGGTGCCTTCCGGTGTTGTCCAATCCTCAGTGGTATTCAATGTCTTTGTCTTGTTGTAGGCGATCCTCAGTCCTACCCTTCCGGCTATATTGCTTAAGTTGTTGAGTTGTGTCTTTGCATCTTCTTCTGTCTCACTTACTATAACTATGTCGTCCGCAAAGGCTAGACAATCTACTTGGGCCCTATTGTCCTTTTTGTCCCCAACATGCGTCTTTGGTATTCCCATTGTCTCATTCATTGTTCTCCACTGTGAGGATAGGAATTTTACCAGCTGTCAAAGCCTGTCACACTCCTCTGGGGCAATGTTTAATGACTGACAGATGCAATGAAATTATATTGGAGAGTTGCAGGAATGAAAGATGACTGGGAAAACCAGAGTACCCAGAGACAACCTACCCCGCCTCTGCTCTGTCCAGCACAAATTTCACATGGAGTGACCGGGATTTGAATCAAGGAACCTAGCGGTGATAGACCGGCACACTGCCGCCTGAGCCATGGAGGCTGACAGCATGATATTATGCCCCAAATACTACAATAAGTAACTTGAAAATATAATAATGAAGAGCCCTTAAATCTCAAGGAATGAAGACAGTTATTCTAAAAATAAAAAAATAAAACATAGTAATCTTGATTTTGCAGGCTGTTTGACATTAAATTAGCAAAGGTTATCTTCGACGATGCGGGAATAGAAACATGTGAGGGCCAGGGAGGAGGAAGTTTTCATAGTCTGTAGGAACAGGCACTGCATTTGTCTTTTATTAAAATACAGTAGAAGTCTGTTATAGTGAGTACGGTATGTAACGAGAACCCTGTTTTAACACCAGTTTTTGTCTGTCCCTTCAAATTTCTATATTAAACTGCACATAACACTTCGGTTACAGCGAGAGCCCTATTATAGATGCATCCATAATTACGAGCGATTAAGCTTGTGCAATATTTTTCGTTACCAATTTAAATGCACCCAGCCATTATATTACATGTGATTGATCATCTTCAGTATCGCTTCCTCACTATGCCCACTAGTGAGCTCTCTCATCGACATTCGAAGGCGATGTAGGAGTTAATTATTAATACCTGTCAACTGTAAAGTAAAAGAGGGTAACATGTTTTTTGTAATAAACGCATAAATAATGTGGCTGATAGCAGTTGTTAACTACAGTAGAACCTTGATAATTTGAAATCGGTTAATTCAAAATCCCACCTAATGCGAAGCAGCTCTCATTCCCGGACATATGAGATACAGTTTTGCATGTTATTTAAATTGTTTAATTCGAAATACGGATAATTCGTAATTCAAAGTATAATGTCGGCCCCATTACCGAAATTCAGACTTTTGATTCTAAACTGCCTTTACATTTTAAAACAATAGTATGTTACAGAGTAATTTAAATTCAAATTTTATCAGTGTCATGATAGAACGCATTTTCTGGAACATGCAGGGGTAGCTTTCTGCACTTTCACACACTTCGGTGCGTCTACAGTGTGCTTCATAATTGCTAAGTTTGAGTGAAATCGGATTTCTTTTGTATACAACAGATTAAGGAATGCCGTAATATCATGCAGCAGACAGTGAGCAGAGAAACAGAATCTACGAACACTGGCGATGCTGACAGTTGACGAAAAAGCGGGGCTCATATAATCTATTCGTAGGCACCGAACCGTATTGTCATTGCCGATGAAACTGCATTGCTTTCTTTTAATGCCGAGCCCAAACGGTCATATGGTTTTAAAGGAAAAAGTGCCAGCCGGGAAATCGTAAAGGGTGGGGGTAGGAGGGGGTGTCATTGTACTGTGTTGCAATACACACGGAAGTGAGAGAATTCCTTCCCCCGTCATAGGAAAGTTCGATAAGCCACAATGTTTTAAGGGCATCGGGCACTTTCTGTGCAAGTACAAGGCCATCTGAAAATGCAAACGGTAGAGTAATCCAAAAAATATTACACCTGCAGAAGGGTACCAGCATAATTTATCCTCTTCTTTGAATCATGTGATTTTTTTCTTTCGTTGCGTGAGGTTATGTTTGTCAGTGATTTATCCAAGTGCATTATTTGAACATTGTAAATGCACCTTGTTGGATACATTTTGGAAATACTGTAGATTTTTCCATGGCATTCGAAAGGTTTAATCTGTGAATCAAGGTGACTGCATGCATTAATGGGCCTTAGAATATTTTGCGACGCGGCAAGTGTTTACATTTCTGAAGTATGAGAGTAGTGCCATGGCGGGAAATCGTACAAGGATAGAGTGACTGTATTGTGTTGTCATGCAGAAGGAAGCGAGAGACTTTCTCCCCTCGCCATAGGAAATTTCGATTAGCCACAATGTTTTAAGGGCATCGGGTACTTTCTGTGCAAGTGCAGGGCATCTAAAATGCATACAGTACAGTAATCAAATGAATAAAGCACTTGCACATGGGAGACAGCACAGCTTTCTCCTCGTCTTTGAATCGTGCGTTCTTTTTCCCCTTTCTTTCTTTCTTTTGTTGTGAGAGGTTATGTTGTTCAGCGAGTTATCCAATACTGAATACTCTAAATGAACCTTCTTGGATGCATTTTGGAAATAGCTTTTTTCCATGGCATGTGGAAGGTTTAAACTGTGAATCAAGGTTAACTGCATGCAGTCCCAATGACTTCGAATTAACAAGGTTTTACTGTAGTTGGATATGGTTGAAGTAAATAATCGCTTAATTTTTTAATGTTATATACTGAAATTACCATATTTTCTCGTGCATAACAAATTTTTTGACAGAAAATACAGGCAAAAACTTTGGATGTGTAAATAATTGGAATTGAGATACAGTAGAGTCTCGCTCAACCGACCTTCGCTTATCCGACATTCCGTGTTATCTGACACTGGTAGACTTAATTTTAAACTTTTGGTGGAGACTTAAGGACCTGCCAATATCTGGCCCCGTTCTGCAAGAAAAGGCGATGTATTTCCAGAAGGAGTTTAATGAAGGGGACCCTAAATTTACTGCCAGTGCTGGGTGGCTTCATCGGTGGAAAAAACGGTACGGAATTAGGCAGCTTAATATCTGTGGAGAAAAACTGTCAGCTAAATTCGATGAGGTTGTGAAATTTAAAAAGGAATGTCAAGTAATAATACTTGCTGAAGGATTAACCGGTTATGAGATTTTTAATTGAGACTGGGCGAAATTTCAAGATGCTGCCATCAAAAACTCTCGCAGCCCAAGCCGAGACGTCTGCACCTGGCTACAAGCGTAGTAAGGAAAGATTTACTGTTCTTGCCTGTAGTAATGTTACTGGGTACTTAAAAGGAAAATTGCTTATGATTGGTAAAGCAAAGAAGCCTAAGGCATTTATAAAAATATTTCTGTTAATGCTCTTCTAGTCCATTACACGAATCTGAAGGCTGCCTGGATGTCTGCTGACATCTGTAAAGACTGTTTTGTTACACAGTTTGATCCAGACGTAGAAAAATTTCTAGCTTCAAACACTCTCCCTCTTCTTCAACTAGACAACGCTCCATCACACCCAAATGAACAGCAACTTAGAAGTGGTGACATCAAATTCATGTTCCTCCTTCCTAACGTGACGTCATTATGCCAGCCAGTGGACCAAGGTGTGCTGGAAACACTGAAGAGGAAATATTGGCAGAAACACCTTTCATCCTTGATTGTTGGCAAGTTTCTTTTCGTAAGATACTTGGAATGTTTTTGTTCAATACTGCATGTACTGTGCAATTGAACTGATAATTCAATAAATAGAGTGCTGTAAAACATGTTATTGTTTTAGTAATACAGTACGGCCTTCCTGTTTGTTGTAGTTAATTTTCAAAGTAATTCTGTATTATCCGACATTTTCTCTGATCCGACATACTCCAGGTCCCGTTTGGGTCCGATAATCGAGACTCTACTGTATTTTAAAAAAATGTACGATTCATTTACATTTAAAAGATACATCAAATGGTACACGCAATTGGTTGAACTCTTTTGCAGTTCATAGTCATTTTCAATACCAATATAAACTGTCCGTTATTGGACATTATAAATTTTCCAGCTAACTCATTCCTAGTTGCCCAGCACTTCGCCCCAGTCTGCTAAGTTGGGCTCATCAGTTCGTAAATAACACACCCACCAAGACGCACGGCTAGTGCATACCGTGGAGGCCACTGCACTATGTTACCAAAAATTGTTGCCTGCCTGGCCATCAGATGATGTAGATGTTGATTTCCATAGGGAACCTGAAGTATTTGTCCCGAATGAATAAATTTATAATATCAATATACATGGTCGGTTATTGGACATTATAAATTTTCCAGCTAGCTCATTCCTGGTTGCCAGCATTTTGCCCCAGGGTGCTAAGTTCCCTATGGGAATCAACATCTATATCATCTGATGGTCAGGCAGGCATCAATTTTTGGTAATGAGAAAAAGTCTCTCATAGTGCATTGGCACTGCCAGTGGCTCCAAGTAGCTTACACAGTGGCCTCCAGGGTATGCACTAGCCATGCGCCTTGGTAGGTGTGCTATTTACCAACTGATGAGCCCAACTTAGCACACTGGGGCGAAGCGCTGGCAACCGAATGAGCTGGCTGGAAAGTTTATAACGTCCAATAATGGACCATTTATATTGGTATTATACTGTAAATTTACTCATTTGGGACAAATATTTCAGGTTCCCTATAGGAATAAACAATTATATCACAGTCATTTGGCGTAAAATTCGGGCCTGAGATTTTTTCTTAAAAGTCAAATAGGGTACATCAGGTAAGTTGGATATGTGGGTTTGAAGTACCAACACTGGAAAATATTCTTCCCGTTATGAGCTGACAATAGGACCTGAAGTAAAATAAACATGTGCTAACCAAAGTACAATTCATGTAAGTACACGATAATGACATATCGGCAAAAAAAGAAAACTGTCCAACACGAGAAGGGCCGGACATTGAGGGAGAGACCTCTGCTATAATTCCCTAAACCGTTCATATCCAATATTTTACGAGTGACGTGTCCATCCACCCTTTTTCTTGGGTACAAACGTGAATCCCTCGCAGAAATTTTACGTTAGACCTTTTTTTTTTTTTTTTTTTTTTTTTTTTTTAGAGCAACATAAGGTGCAAGTTTTCTGCCATCACCTGTTACAACAAGCACTGCAGTAGATCGTTCTTTTTTGCTTCCGGTAGCGCATATGATACCACTCGATGCCCGTTATTTATTGATTGTTCGACTTTGTGGCGCATGGAAACTGATTGGCGTCTGAACTGTGGCTCCTATTTGGGAGAGCAAATATTCGTTCACTTTACACTTCTCGATCGCAAAGCGATGAAAATCAATTACATTTTCGTAGACATCATTCACCGTTTTGTGGCACAATGTTGTTCTTCATTGAAGAGAAAGTCCATTTCTCTTCATCAAGCCTCGGCTAACCTTCAAATCTGAGACACTGATTCCATATTCCATGTGCAGCAGCTATTTCTCGTCGTTTAAAATACAGCATTTTGTGAGAAACGGTATATGCAAAGTTGCGGAACGAAATCATATATTTAACCCGGGAACGCCGGAGTTTTCAATTTTCGTTTTTTTAAATTTTTGTTTAATATTCCCAGCATTCACATATCAGAGAACATTTAAAAGTCATTTTTCTAAAAACTGAATCGTTGGTTTTTAAATGAGGGCCTGGTACCATACGGTACCGCACGGCGCTTGACATAGCTTTTGGTTGGAACATAAAAATTGTTACCTCTTTAGAATACCATGATACTGAATGCTTAATATTGTTACAGAATATCACTTACAAATTACTGAGCAATAAACAAAAGAAGAAACGGTGTTTATAGGTTTATTTGTGATATCCCTTTGGGAATTCCGAAATATAACATTAGCTCAGACGTGACATATCTTTAGGAAATACGAGTAATATTACTTCAGCTTTTCTTATTTAGTCACCTATTTGCACTCTTCACTAGTTTAGAATGGCAAAATGCTGTTTGCACAAACGCCCACATTACACGTGACGCATTCTGTGCGGCCGCGGAATTCGCATTCGTTCGCCGCACAGCTCCTGCTTTGGTTTGTCGGAGCGATATAGTGATGTACGCCATTGAATCTCAAGGTGTCAGATACACTAAGAAGTGTAAACAACTGCATTTATTTACCTTAAAATACCACCCAAATATATATGTCGTAATAAATATTTTGCACCTACCCTTTTCTGATTGTGGTACTTACACATAGCCACTTAGAAGGAAAATGCCGATGAAATTTTCATTTCTTCGGGGTTATTTTTCGTTTGTAAAAAGCATATACCGGTAGTTGTTGACTTCAGAGCACAAGAAATTCATAATTTCATCGTAAAGAAAACCCTCATATTTCGGTCGGCATCATATATCGAAAAGTGGAAAATTTCGCACTATGGAATTGGAGTGAAAGTGGGCCATACGCCATCCAGGTACCTGGTGGATGGGGTGATGATTTCGCTCTCTTCCCGGGCCATGAATCATTATCGGACATGGATTATCTACTCCTGTGCGGAATTTGTTGCTTTAGCACTATTTCTGCTGGTACCCGTGATTGACCTCCCGTAAGGTTATCTGCGAGACCCCCTTCATCTTCCTTGGATAATACCTTAGACTCCAGTGGTTCAGTATGTCATGCCGTTTAATTTTTAAAAGTAAAATATACAATTATAGAGTTTTATGACACACATAAATCATTATTTGCAACTACAGTGTGAATTGTTACCCTTAGAAGTAAGGAGGAAAAAGTAAACAGAGAGGCATGGTAAGCGCCGTGCGGTACCATTCGGTACCAACGGAATAATTTGTGTCATAACAGCTGACACAGGAATGCTGACCAATTGCTTGTTATTTCAATTCATGGACTTATATTTCAAGACAATAAATCACATGATACAAAATCGTATTGTCAATATTTATAAACAAAGTAAAGCAACTTACTTTAGACAGGTAGTCATTTTTATTCCTCTCGACACGATCTCAAATTACAAGCAGTTGTTGCCGCAAACAAATACTCAAATAAAACCTTTTGTTGATTTTAGGCATTGTAGAGAGTATCTCCTTGACAATGTAAAGCGAAGTTGCCAGATTTATGGCGCAAGTAAGGATCAGTATGAGAAAATCAGAAGTAAGGCGCACTGGTACTATACGGTACCGCACGGCGTTGCCGGGTTAAGCGGATCCTCCCCTACTTTTTTATTACACGTTATGAGTCTCATTATGATAGCCGTATTGAGAGTACAGAATGTAAAAGTTTCAAACAAATTTATTTAAAAACCACCATTCCAATACTTTAAAATCTCTAAGATACAAATACTACATACATGTTAAAATGGGACATGTTTCGCTTAGGCTTTGTAAGCATCTTCAGCCATACTTAATCTAAAGCTAAGTCAGGGCCATGAACTGGGTTTCTCATTAAAGTATAATAATACAAGATAAAACAGTCATAAAATCTAGTTTGTGGAAAAAGCAATACTCAAATGCAAATGGAAATGTACATGGAATGAATACTAGTGTTCATCTAAAAAAAGTACACGTTAGTTATTTGTAGAACGAGACTCATTATTGAATTTTATTTGCATTTAAGTATTGCTTTTTCCACAAATTAGATTTTATGACTGTTTTATCTTGTATTATTATACTTTAATGAGACACCCAGTTCAGGGCCCTGACTTAGCTTTAGATTAAGTATGGCTGAAGATGCTTGCAAAGCCTAAGCGAAACATGTCCCATTTTAACATGTATGTAGTATTTGTATCTTAGAGATTTTAAAGTATTGGAATGGTGGTTTTTAAATAAATTTGTTTGAAACTTTTACATCCTCCCCTACTTTCGAAAACTTGCCGCTTTTTGGTCCGCGAAATGCTTTGCGGGACTTTAGGTTGCTTGAAGTGCACTTCTCTGTAACCATGGTAGCGCATGTTGCATTTGGACACTGAATACTTGCGGCCCACTGCCCTATTCCTGTATGTTTCGGCGTAACTGATCACAGTGAGTTTATATGATGCAGTAGGCTTGTTACTCGAATACTTGCTCACTGTGGACTAACAAACAATTTTGAGATCACAGAAAGCGCATGTCCCGTGCCTGAAACACTCATAAAATACGTTTGTACCAGACTGCAATAGAGCGTCACTAGTCACTTCTGCGCTGATTCTCTCACTGAACTAGTGCAGTGGTATTTCCTAGCGGCTGATAACAGCACCTTGCCCAGTATTTGGAATGCCCGGTTTCGCAACAGAAAAGCTGCTACCTGAGTAGTTGACATCTTTGAATCAAAACACATCCGGAGCTGCATGATGGATGTTCGAAGAAGTGGGAGCGTCAAATAATACGTGAACATTTATTTTTCTTCACTTTGGGCAAAAAAATATTGGGATGTGTAAACTATGCAAGGGTGTTAATTATGCGAGAAAATACGGTAAGTAAGAAAGTGATACACCAAGATATGGCTGACTACATCACTGACTTCAGAGGATAATTTATATTTTCTCACATCTTGTTAAATTTCAGAAAGGCTATTCCCATGTAAATTTGTAGCTTGGAGGTTATCATTTCTCTACGTGTGCTTGTAATAAATTTTCACGATACATATACAGTTAGGTTAGGTGACCTGTTTGAAGAAGAAAACAAACGTTTGCCACAGAGGATTCTGGAGTGATACTATAATTTTTTCAGAAGGAAATTAAACAACTCTTTCACGTAGTATAGGATTTCAAAAAATAACAAACGAGTAAGCAGTAGTGTGGATATCATCCGCAAAAACATAAGCTTTGAACAAACTGATTTGTGTTTAATACCAATTTTAATGTGTATGATATTTCCCCGATTTTTACGCAAAAAGATTACAATCTGGTATAGCTAGTAAAATTTTCTCTGTTATGAATTCTCACTATAATGGACTTCTACTGTATGAAGTCTGTGAGCCCACAATCAACAAAATGTGATGCTGCAGCTACATCACCTGTGAAGGACAGTGAGGTGCAGTAGACAAATAGGCATCAAAACATAGGATTTTTCTCAAAGACCCAAAGGATGTTTACAGCAGAATCACAGTTACTCTGGACAGTGTGCTCTGTCAGTTACCTTCTACAACTAAGGAGCCTCTTAGAGGTTATTACTGAACTAAAGAACTGCAGACAATATTTTATATACTGTTAAGAGAGGACCACGAGTCCACACTTTGAGAGTATTAAAGACAAGTAAAAACATATGGTACTATCAAGCAAATAAAATAACTTACTCTTTGAATCCTGCGGCAATTTCATCAGTCTTAGTGGGATGGCAGACAATGGTTGTCCTTACTTGCTGAGGGTCAAACAATGGTGCAACATAGCTAGTCCCAATTCTATCTAGATCCTTTGGAGTTACTTGTGATATTAAATGAACCAATTTCCTGCAAAAGTAAAATAAAAGCTGAAGTAAAGACAACAGAGGGAAGCTGTCTAAGGCTTCTTACAGTTTATTACATGAAAATAAAGACTATAAATAAAGGCATAACCATTCAGATGTGAACTGAATATACACACAAAAGGCAATATTCATCTCTGAAAAGTACTCAGACGAACTACTATCGTATTGAAAGTTAGAAACTTCATTTTGTTCCGTATTGAACTGGGAGTACAGTAAAATGAAAATGTTAAAGGTCTACCTTTTCAATACCATGAATGTTTATTGATGTGAATATATATCACATAACGTTTAGAGAAGGTTGGTACTAGTTTCGATGCTCATTGCGTGTCATCATCAGCCAACAAATTAATTGAGCAAAATGCAACTTATCGAATAGCAATATATAACACATGATAGCACCTAAAAGACAAATGTTGAACTATGACTAGTTGAAATATAAAACACATGACAGCAAATACAAGGATTAATGTTGAGACTAAATTGTCAAAAGTTAAAACAATGAAAGCAAAACAGAGATGGTAACAATAGTTAGGGTATGATACACAAGAAAGTAGTCCAGCTTGAGGTTTGTAGAACATAATGTGTATCTATATACAACATTTAAATGCACCTACTAAGGCAAATTTTAAATGTAACATTAAAATGATGAGGGTATGGTGCGTATAACCATCTAAAACATATGATAGCACCTATTAAGTCACTGTTAGATTATAACTAGTTGAAATGATGTGGTGTGTCTGACAGTAAAACATAACATTTTTGAGAAGGTATCCCAGTTGTTGAGTCTTGATAAACAAGAGAATAGTCCAGCTTGAGGTGTATAAATCATAAGGCAACATATGTTATCTGTGGGATGAATAATCTTGTTCACTTAAGTTGTGGCAATTAACAGGCTTAATTCAGGTGGTTTCAAAGCCAACAATGTGGTCGTGTGAAGATCATAATTTGAATTAACGTCACGACGATTCCCAGTTCAGTATGGAAACATGGAGACCTTGAGTAGCGTGATGGCATAGATGTTGAAAGGAGAGGAGCTGGGCTAATGAAGAGAGCAATAATGGAGGCCAAGTAGCGTATTCACAATGACACACACACACACACACACACACACACACACACACACACACACACACACACACACACACAATGCTGTCAATTGTGTACACTGTTTTATTTACAAAATATATACACATTATATACACACATTAATGATCCATCACCTTGAACTCCGTACTGTCAACTGGTCGTACATAACTAAGTAGATAATAATAACAATAATAGATGTAAAGAACTTCATAGCCACACCTCACAAGTAGTAATAATAATAATAATAATAATAATAATAATAATAATAATAATAATAATAATAATAATAATAATAATAATAATAATAATAATAACAACAACACCTACCAATCCAGCTCGATACTTTCACTATTTACCCATGGGTTTAGAGAACTGTTTCCAAGTTACCGTATTTACTCGCGTATTAGACCCCTTTTTTTCCTTCAACATTTACAGTCAAGAAAAGAAAGGGGGGTTCCAATATGCAATAAGTTTAAATTTTGTGCAGTGAACACATGCCTTCTAAGCTAAAAAGAGCTATAAATTGCACATGTTAACATTAGACACTATTCTTTAACAAACTTACAAATGTATTCAGAGTTTTACTGGCTATTTTTGTTGGAAGGCAGTATTTCTAAATTTAAAAAGAATAAATGATGAACACATGACTTTTAGGCCTACATAAAAGTAAATATAGTCAGTTTTAGTTACTCTTATATAACGTCATTCTTTCACCTCATTGACTCCTCTGATGAGGTTGACATCAAGAAGGGCATCCAGTCGTAAAAACTTGCTACAAAAATTCGTCTCACCTCATACTCGATCCTGTAGAGAAAAGGGATATGGGTATCGTATTATGCAATATTAATACAAAAGAACGTAATGGCAGTCATTTGTGCCTGTGAGTTAAGCAGTAGGCTTACCACACAGTAAACCTGATTATTGGTTCCATTTGAATTATCATCGCCTTGTGCCGCTAACTTCCCTGTTACTAGCGTGTAGTCATTCCAAATGACGTCATCTTCACGGCAATGGCGAGTATTCAAAATCCTGTCTTTTTGCAACTTAAAAAAATAGTTTTGTTCCCGATTACAGAGTCCAAACAGTGAGACTCTATTCGCAAATGGTTTCTGGAGATGGTCTCTGTTATTTCCAGTTGGTGTATGTGTAGCAGAAGCCAACCCTTCTGAATAAAGCCGTGCTGTAAAAAGTATGCCAACCCACCAGCTGATAACTAGCATAAGTTACAAGTTGTACTTCCGAATGTAATACATAGTGACTGGAAGCACTATCAAGCAAATAAAATAACTCTTTGAATCCTGCGGCAATTTCATCAGTCTTAGTGGGATGGCAGACAATGTATGTTGTTACTGCTACTACCGCGGTTACACTAAACACACTACCACTACACATTCAGTGAAACATCGGCTGAAACTTCGCGGAGCTCCGCCGATAACAACATTTGTAAATATCAGTAGGGCCAACCGGATGACAATAAACCACGAAGGTGGGACGGAGCTGGGAACCAACCGAGGGCATGGATACGGCTTAGGTTGCAGTTTCAGAAATAATCAACCGCGATCGGTAATTTTCAAAATATTATTTACAAATGGACTTCACAAAAAAAATTCTGAATAAATTCCGCCATGCGGAAGGTACCAACACATAACAATAGTAAAATACAACCTGTATGTTCTGCTGAGACACACCAACTATTAATATACGTTCTTTGACAACAGCTTCCTATAAGTTCAAAGATTCAAACAAACTATACATCTAGTTACAAATCCAGTTGTACAATGCAATTTAGTAGGTAAAAAGAAACGTAATACACTATTACAATTTACAGTGAAGTTAAACGTACTTTTCAAAAACTCTAGCGTACATCAAGTGACACGGAACTACCAGAGGCAAAACCCCAAGGTAAATATATTAAACTACAATTTATATATTTAGCGAAACAAGGAACGGGGAATGGCTCGAAAACAAACAGGCAAGCCCAGCTGAAAAGCTAAGGCATCATAAATAATTAAGTGGTGAATCTAGGTGAGGTTAGGGCAGACTCCTATATGAAAAAGCAAGCGAACATTACAGGAAATTTAAGCCGGAACGGAAATCAAGAGTGCTTACCCCAAAGTGGCCCATGATGAAGATGTTGATTCCCATAGGGAACCTAAAATATTTGTCCTGAATGAGTAAATTTATAATACCAATATAATGGTTACTTCCAGTAAATATAGAACTGAAATCTACTATTTACAAATACCATATGTTATCAAATATTACACTGTACAGGTTAGGTCGTTACAAACAAAACATATCACCACACTTCAGATCATACAGTAAGTACTACGGAAGGTTTACAAATAAAGTCTTCAATAAACACTTTCCACTTTCCAACACATTCTACACCTGTGACAGTTGTCCTTACTTGCTGATGGTCAAACAGTGGTGCAACATGGCTATTGAAAGCCAGACGTTCATTTCTATTTCATGTTTGTTCTCTACATTTATCACATCAGGATGTAAGTAAAAAGCTGTAATTGAGATAAGAGAGACCACATTGTCTAGGTTATGTATGCTGCTAACTGCCCAGCTAGTGACAAAGTTCCATGGCAGAAAGAATTAAAGAATTAAAATAAATAACATGAAAGCTTGTCGCATTTATGGATATCTATAGGTGTGGTGGTAATGCACTTTATTATCACAACGTTTAATTTCGCACGTTTGTTGCCTTCATTTTTTTTTTCTTATTAACGCAAAGGGCTCTATTGAGGATCAGAATTCAGGACAGGTGTCTGTGCGAAATCGGTACGAGTCACTCCAGGTAGAACAACAGAGGGAAGATGAGGGACAGAGAACTGTTGCTGAAATGTGTGGAAGTAGGAGGAAGGGAAAGGTAGGAAAGGGAAATGTAGAGTAGAGGATAGGAAAAGACAGGTGGAACAGGGTCATGGGAAGGAGAAAAGGAGGAGGAAGTAGCTTCTGCAGTTATCAGGAAAGATAGGGCTAACCAGGAGAAGAGGGGATCAAATGAGGTGGGTAGGGTTGAGGCTTTGGACATGGGTGATTCCATCGTTAGACACATGGGGAAAGTGTGTGGAGGAAAGGGAACCAGGTTAGAGTGTTATCCAGGAATTAGGTTGAGGCAGATGTTGAGGAAAGTAGAAGAGAGGGAGGAGGGGAAGGAGAAGGTGGTAGTGTTTCACGTTGGTACCAACAACGTAAGGCAAGCTGATATAAGTACCAATATACCTGGAGATGGGTGGAATCTGATAAATGCAGTAAGGTTGAAGTTTAAGAAAGCGGAAATTGTTATCAGTGGAATACTGTGGAGGAGGGATACTGACTGGAAGGTGATTAGGGATTTAAATGAGACTATGGAGTGGGTATGTGGGAAACTGCGAGTGAAATTTCTAGATCCTAATGGGTGGGTAGGAGATAGGGATCTGCGCTCAGAAGGCCTTCACTTAAATCGCAGTGGTATGCACAAGTTAAGAATTTTTTTTTGGAAGGGAAATAGGGAGGTACATTCAGGGAAACAGGGTGGCCTAGGGAGCGGTGATAAGGGAACAGGGAACTAGAAATCAAGTAGGGATGACATAAAAATGTTAGTGTTGAACTGTAGAAGTATTGTAAAGAAAGGAATAGAACCAAGTAATTTAATAGATATATATTTACCAGATATTGTAATAGGAGTTGAATCATGGCAGAGAAATGATATAATGAATGCAGAAATATTATCATGGAACTGGAGTGTGTATCGTAGAGATAGGTTAGGAACAGTCGGAGGGGGAGTACTCATTCTGGAGAAAGACGAATTTGTAAGGTACGAAAAAGTTAAAGATGAGAAACATGAAATTCTAGGCGTAAGGCTCATTTCTAAAGATAATAGGCAACTTGATATATTTGGAGTGTACAGATCGGGAAAGGGTAGCGCTGACATGGATTCAGAATTATTTGGTAAGATAATCAGCAATGTGGGAAACGACATGGAAAGGAATGTGATCGTAGGGGGAGATCTGAATTTACCAGATGTCAACTGGGAAGGAAATGCGAACGACAGGAAGCATGACCAACAAATGACAAATAAGTTGATATGGGAAGGACAGATGATTCAGAAAGTGATGGAACCAACGAGAGGGAAAAATATCCTACATGTGGTGCTGGTAAAACCAGATGAGCTCTATAGAGAAATCGAAGTAATAGATGGTATTAGTGATCACGAAGCGGTTTTTGTGGTAGTTAAAAATAAATGTGATAGAAAGGAAGGTCTTAAAAGTAGGACTATTAGGCAGTACCATATGGCTGATAAAGCAGGCATGAGGCAGTTTCTAAAAAGTAACTATGATAGGTGGAAAACGGTAAATAAAAATGTAAACAGACTCTGGGATGGGTTTAAAGCAATTGTTGAGGAATGTGAGAACAGGTTTGTACCTTTAAGGCAGGGGCGTATTCTCCTTGAATGCAAGGCATTCATTGCATGCGTTATGATAACACAAAGAACTGTCTGATGTATGATTTTAGGTTGTTTCAAGTCAAATATTAACGATTTCATCTCTCAGAAGTTCAAAAGTTCCACGCAGCTGTACTAGTTCCGTTGTTTGACTACGTGTGGTGCTTATGTAGTCTCGCCGTCTACTCCACTCTAGGAAGAAAGAGACAGCAAATGGAGGAGTTAAGGATGTAAGGCATTCAATCTTAAAATTGCATTCGGTGGCAGACGTAGTTCTGAAACCCTCCGAACGATGTCGCTGCAATTGAAACTTGGTCAGAATTTGTCACCCCATACCCATGCTAACCTCTGCCATCTGTTAGCAACTTCGGCATGTTTACAGCGAATGGGATCCACAATTACCCTCCAGCAAGAACCGAACGTGACGAAAATGATCAATGCCACTGGGGTGACTTACCTCCAGTGCTTGAGTTGTGGCTAACTAGTGAGTTAATTCATTGTGTGTTTTGCTGATTAGTGAGTTCATTCTGTGTGTGCTGTTCCTGTGCTATTCGTCGTTTTTGGTGTTTTATTATATTTTGCGCACATGTGGTATTAACAATGGATGAGTGTAAAACGGATATAATTGTAAAACAGTTTGAAAAGTCATTTACTGGCCATTCGTTTTGATGAAAATATTCAAATAGTTAAAGCCGGGAGACCTCTACCTTCCCTAGTAAATTTCTTCTTCTTCTTCTTAATCTGCTTACCCTCCAGGGTTAGCTTTTCCCTCGGACTCAGCGAGGGATCCCACCTCTACCGCCTCAAGGGCGGTGTCCTGGAGCTTCAGACTCTGGGTCGGGGGATACAACTGGGGAGGATGACCAGTACCTCGCCCAGGCTGCCTCACCTGCTATGCTGAACAGGGGCCTTGCGGGGGATGAGAAGATTGGAAGGGATAGACCAGGAAGAGGGAAGGAGGCGGCCGTGGCCTGAAGTTAGGTACCGTCCTGGCATTTTCCTGGAGGAGGATTCTCACAGAAGACAGGAAGAAAGATAGGACTCCTTCAAACAATGTACAGGTTACAGTAGGTGTACAAGAGGGAGGGGAAGGAAAGGGAGGAGTTGTAGAAGACAATGTTCTAAGGGGAAGGAGATTGCAGGCTAAGGGCTCTATTCAGGATCAGAATTCAGGACAGGTGTCTGTGCGAAATCGGTACGAGTCACTCCAGGTAGAACAACAGAGGGAAGATGAGGGACAGGAAACTGTTGCTGAGATGTGTGGAAGTAAGAGGAAGGGAAAAGGTAGGAAAGGAAAATGTAGAGTAGAGGATAGGAAAAGGCAGGTGGAACAGGGTCATGGGAAGGAGAAAAGGGAGGAGGAAGTAGCTTCTGTAGCTATCAGGAAAGAGAGGGCTGACCAGGAGGGGAGGGGATCAAATGAGGTGGGGAGGGTTGAGGCTCTGGTCATGGGGGATTCCATCGTTAGGCACGTGGGGAAAGTGTGTGGAGGAAAGGGTACCAGGGTAGAGTGTTATCCAGGAATTAGGTTGAGGCAGATGTTGAGGAAAGTAGAAGAGAGGAAGGAGGGGAAGGAGAAGGTGGTAGTGTTTCACGTTGGTACCAACAACGTAAGGCAAGCTGATATAAGTACCAACATAGTTGGAGATGTGTGAGATCTGGTAAATGGAGCACGGGTGAAGTTTAAGAAAGCGGAGATTGCTATTAGTGGAATACTGTGCAGAAGGGATACTGATTGGAGGGTGATTGGGGATTTAAATGAGACTATGGAGTGGGTATGTGGGAAACTGGGAGTGAAATTTCTAGATCCTAATGAGTGGGTAGGAGATAAGGGTCTGCGCTCAGATGGCCTTCATTTCAACCGCAGTGGTACGTATAAGTTAGGAAATTTGTTTGGAAGGGTAATAGGGAGGTACATTCAGGGAAACGGGATGGCCTAGGGAGCGATGATAAGGGAACAGCGAACTGGAAATCAAGTAGGGATGACATAAAATTGTTAGTGTTGAACTGTAGAAGCATTGTAAGGAAAGGAAAAGAATTAAGTAATTTAATACAGTAGATATATATTTACCAGATATTGTTGATGATGATGATGATGATGCTTGATGTTTTAAGGGGCCTAACATCGAAGGTCATCGGCCCCTAATGGTACGAAATGAAAGAACAAAAATTGCAAAGGCATCCACTGACCAAAATAAAAATAAAATATGGCATGAAGAATGAATGGATGGACAGGAACTCAACAAAACACAAAACAAACAAACAAAAACCAGTGGATCGGACTGAATACAGATCGAAAATAACATTATTACCGACCAAGGAACCACTTATAAAGCACAATGATGCTTGGTATCTAAAGGGGGTGCAAAATCCACGTCTAAGGCCCCAAAGAATGGTACATGTCGCGAGTAAAATAGAACCATGGTATGTGTCATGTTGGGGTATTAATCAGAAGTAGCGAAGACTCACGGTGTTCCACAAAAGATGGTACTACTCACAAGTATTGCAATACGTACAAGTAACGCAGACCTATGGTGTGTCTCACACAATGGCCCAACTCAGAGTCAATGCAAACCGAGAAGGTTCCCCACCTAGGTGTACTAAACACGGGCGCCGGTATTCCCGTGGTGTTCCTCACATAGTGGGTACTAATCACAGGCAACGCAGACCCACGGTGCTGCTCATATAGTGGTACAACTCACAGGCTACGCCCAGTCCCGCGGTGTTGCACACATGGGTACGACGCACGGGTACTGTAATCCACCAGGCCAGGTTTTTACTGCTACTAATCACAAACCTATTTCGTACCGAATTTAGTGGTACTACTCGCAAGTACAGGCAACCTATGGTGTTCCCCGTGTGATGGTACGATTCAAAATTAGTTTCATGGTTCTAATTCAGTCAGTCTTTGGTCGCCCCTTTTAGTCTCCTCTTACGACAGGCAGGGGATACCGCGGGTGTATTCTACATGTGCGTCCCCCACCCGCAGGGGGTAGTGTGTTTGGTCCGCGAGAGGTATTTTATTTCCCTCAAGTCCGCCGGCAAGCCGGTTACGACCCCCCTATCCGCCACCTGGGACACGCCACGTGGGAGTATCACCTCTCCCCCTGCTACGCCTGCGTAGCAGGTTCGTGGACCAGATATTGTAATAGGAGTTGAATCATGGCTGAGAAATGATATAATGGATGCAGAAATTTTCTCACGGCAATGGAGTGTGTATCGTAGAGATTGGATAGGAAGGGTGGGAGGGGGAGTGTTCATTCTGGTGAAAGAAGAATTTGTAAACTACGAAAAAGTTAAAGATGAGACACATGTTTCTAGGTGTAAGGCTCATTTCTAAAGATAATAGGCAACCTGATATATTTGGAGTGTACAGATCGGGAAAGGGTAGCAGAGACGCGGATTCGGAATTATTTGATAGGATAGTCAGCTATGTGGGAAACGACATGGAAAGAAATGTGATTGTAGCGGGAGATCTGAATTTGCCAGATGTCAATTGGGAAGGAAATGTGAACGACAGGAAGCATGACCAACAAATGGCAAATAAGTTAATATGGGAAGGACAGCTGATTCAGAAAGTGATTGAACCAACCAGAGGGAAAAATATCCTGGATGTCGTGCTGATAAAACCAGATGAGCTCTATAGGGAAACTGAATACATGGTATTAGTGATCATGAAGCTGTTTTTGTGGTAGTTAAAAATAAATGTGATAGAAAGGAAGGTCTTAAAAAGTAGGACTATTAGGCAGTACCATATGGCTGATAAAGCAGGCATGAGGCAGTTTCTAAAAAGTAACTATGATCGGTGGAAAACGGTAAATAAAAATGCAAATAGACTCTGGGATGGGTTTAAAGAAATTGTTGAGGAATGCGAAAACAGGTTTGTACCATTAAGGGTGGTAAGGAATGGTAAAGACCCACCCTATTATAATAGAGAAATAAAGAGACTAAGAAGGAGGTGCAGACTGGAAAGAAATAGAGTTAGAAATGGCTGTGGAAGTAAGGAGAAACTGAAGGAACTTACTAGAAAATTGAATCTAGCGAAGAAGGCAGCTAAGGACAACATGATGGCAAGCATAATTGACCGTCATATGAATTTTAGTGAAAAATGGAAGGGTATGTATAGGTATTTTAAGGCGGAAACAGGTTCCAAGAAGGACATTCCAGGAATAATTAATAAACAAGGGGAGTGTGTATGTGAGGATCTTCAAAAGGCAGAAGTATTCAGCCAGCAGTATGTAAAGATTGTTGGTTACAAGGATAATGTCAAAATAGAGGAGGAGACTAAGGCCAAAGAGGTAATAAAATTTACATATGATAACAATGACATTTACAATAAGATACAAAAGTTGAAAACTAGAAAAGCGGCTGGAATTGATCAGATTTCTGGGGATATACTAAAGACAATGGGTTGGGATATAGTACCATATCTGAAGTACTTATTTGATTATAGTTTGGTTGGCGGAGCTATACCAGATGAATGGAGAGTTGCTATAGTAGCCCCTGTGTATAAAGGAAAGGGTGATAGACATAAAGCTGAAAATTACAGGCCAGTAAGTTTGACATGCATTGTATGTAAGCTTTGGGAAGGCATTCTTTCTGATTATATTAGAGATGTTTGCGAAATTAATAACTGGTTCGATGGAAGGCAATTCGGTTTTAGGAAAGGTTATTCCACTGAAGCTCAACTTGTAGGATTCCAGCAAGATATAGCAGTATCTTGGATTTTGGAAGTCAAATGGACTGTATCGCGATTGACCTGTCTAAAGCATTTCATAGGGTGGATCATGGGAGACTACTGGCAAAAATGAGTGCAATTGGACTAGACAAAAGAGTGACTGAATGGGTTGCTATATTTCTAGAAAATAGATCTCAGAGAATTAGAGTATTGAAGCTTTATCTGACCCTGTAATAATTAAGAGGGGAATTCCTCAAGGCAGTATTATCGGACCTTTATGTTTTCTTATATATATAAATGATATGAGTAAAGGAGTGGAATCGGAGGTAAGGCTTTTTGCGGATGATGTTATTCTCTATAGAGTGATAAATAAGTTACAAGATTGTGAGCAACTGCAACGTGACCTTGAAAATATTGTGAGATGGACAGCAGGCAATGGTATGTTGATAAACGGGGTTAAAAGTCAGGTTGTGAGTTTCACAAATAGTAAAAGTCCTCTCAGTTTTAATTACTGCGTTGATGGGGTGAAAGTTACTTTTGGGGATCATTGTAAGCATCTAAGTGTTAATATAAGGAAAGATCTTCATTGGGGTAATCACATAAATGGAATTGTAAATAAAGGGTACAGATCTCTGCACATGGTTATGAGGGTGTTTAGGGGTTGTAGTAAGGATGTAAAGGAGAGTGCATACAAGTCTCTGGTAAGACCCCAACTAGAGTATGGTTCCAGTGTATGGGACCCTCACCAGGATTACCTGATTCAAGAACTGGGAAAAATCCAAAGAAAAGCAGCTCGATTTGTTCTGGGTGATTTCCGACAAAAGAGTAGCGTTATAAAAATGTTGCAATGTTTGGGTTGGGAAGAAATGAGAGAAAGAATAAGAGCTGCTCGACTCAGTGGTATGTTACAAGCCCAATACAACGGTTTTGAACCAAAAATAACAAAATAATCGGTAAATTCAAACAGAAATTACAAACTAACCTAAAACCCGAAACAAAAAAGAAAGACAAATACGCCAAGTTCACGTTTGATAACCCTAATTTATACACAGTAACCAATTTATTTAGTAAATATAATTATAAGATCGCATATTCAACCAGCAATAACACAAAGCATAAATTATTTAATTACAATAGTGCTAATTCCCTAGGAAAAAACAAACATTCTGAATCAGGAGTTTATGAACTGAAGTGTCACCAATGCAAAAAAGTTATGTCGGACAAACAGGGCGCAGTTTTACTGTAAGATACCAGGAGCATGTCAACGCTGAAAGACATAAAAAAATTTCCGCGATGGGTCAACACATGAGTTCAACCGGACATCAATTTACAAGCATAGAACAGGATTTAACTATATTGCATAAAATAAACAAAGGAGCTCTCCTTAACACATTAGAAAATCTATACATTTATTTAGAACAAAAAAGCAATCAGGACAATAACCTAAATGAAACTAGACATTAGAAATCCTATATTTGAGGGAACACTATCAAGTCTTGGAATTTTAGGCAAAAGACGCAATACAAACAGTAAAAGGATAAATAAGAATGAACCTCCACCATTTTGTACATCCCCTCTCCTTAGCCCCTCTAAAGTTGATGCCGTCACAGTAACCGACACGCCCCCTCCCCTCTTCGCAACCTTGCCTCCCCGTAAGGAGGAGCATACAACGGAACGCACACACCATTACTATACAAGACGCAAAGCAGCAACAAACGTCCCTCCAGGGTCACAGTAGAATTGGAGTCTACCATAGCAAGGTAAAGAACTTTTTTATACTTTTAGTTATCATGTAAAGACACGTGTTTTTTAAACAAATTTCCATTTCCTTATTTTATTTCATTTCAGAAATTGAAACGAAGCTCCCTTCACAAATATTGTTCAGCAATCAGCTTCAAAGTTCCACATTAGACTCAAAGGCACCATAAGCAAACTCATAATATATAACAACTTACCTGGAAGGAACAGAAGATAAAAAATTCAATCATTTGAACAGTGTTACGAAGTCAAATATTTTTTAAAACTTTTAACCGCAAACAGACTTTTTAAATGTAACAAAATGAAATTTTTAACAACTATTCAAATAAATAGACATAGTTTTTAAGCTGACCAACTATGTAATCATCCGCTCTCACATTATTAACACACTAACCCTACATTGTTTTTAATTTAATTGGTAATTTCAGTAGTTTTTAAATGAATCAATGTACCGTGTACCTGCAAATTAATGTATTTTAAATCTTAGCAATTCACCTAAGCTACAATAACAGCTGAGGATGTTCCTAAATAAGGAACGAAACATGTACTGTTGACAAATAAAAAATTTTTGCCAAAGGCAAAAAAAGTATCAAAACGGTGGAAGAATTTTAAATATTGTAAAACTTAGTCAGTGGTATGTTCCGAGCTGTCAGCGGAGAGATGGCGTGGAATGACATTAGTAGACGAATAAGTTTGAATGGCGTTTATAAAAGTAGGAAAGATCACAATATGAAGATAAAGTTGGAATTCAAGAAGACAAACTGGCGCAAATATTCATTTATAGGAAGGGGAGTTAGGGATTGGAATAACTTACCCAGGGAGATGTTCAATAAATTTACATTTCTTTGAAATCATTTAGGAAAAGGCTAGGAAAGCAACAGATAGGGAATCTGCCACCTGGGCGACTGCCCTAAATGCAGATTAGTATTGATTGATTGATTGAGAAGTGGAAAACCACGGAAAACCACTTCGAGAATGGCTGAGGTGGGAATCGAACCCACCTCTACTCAGTTGACCTCCCGAGTCTGAGTGGACCCCGTTCCAGCCCTCGTGCCACTTTTCAAATTTCGTGGCAGAGCCGGGAATCGAACCCGGCCCTCCGGGGGTGGCAGCTAATCACACTAACCACTACACCACAGAGACGGACCCTCGTATATTTAAAAACAGAAAACAAGAATTGTGTACGCACGTTCAATCCAGAAACTTACAGTAAAACTTTTTGGCTCGAGTTCACCTACATGTAATTAGGGTGAGTAGAATTGAAATTTACTTAATACATTGTGTTAACTGCATGGTTACTAGTTGCATGATTCAGTGGAGATTCCAGGATATGCCACTGCTTTAAGGGTAGTGAGGAATGGTAAACACCCACCTTATTATAATAGAGAAATAGAGAGACTAAGAAGGAAGTGCAGACTGGAAAGAAATACAGTTAGAAATGGCTGTGGAAGTAAGGAGAAATTGGAGGAACTTACTAGAAATTTGAATCTAGCAAAGAGGGCAGCTAAGGATAACATGATGGCAAGCATAATTGGCATCATACCAATTTTAGTGAAATATGAAAGGGTATGTAGAGGTATTTTAAAGCAGAAACAGGTTCCAAGAAGGACATTCCAGGAATATTTAATGAACAAGGGGAGTGTGTATGTGAGGATCTTCAAAAGGCACAAGTATTCAGTCAGCGGTATGTAAAGATTGTTGGTTACAAGGATAATGTCCAGATAGGGGAGGAGACTAATGCTAAAGAAGTATTAAAATTTACATATGATAACAATGACATTTACAATAAGATACAAAAGTTGAAAACCAGAAAAGCAGCTGGAAATGATAAGATTTCTGGAGATATACTAAAGACAATGGGTTGGGATATAGTACCATACCTGAAGTACTTATTTGATTATTGTTTGGTCGGAGGAGCTATACCAGATGAATGGAGAGTTGCTATAGTAGCCCCTGTGTATAAAGGAAAGGGTGATAGACATAAGGCTGAAAATTACAGGCCAGTAAGTTTGATGTGCATTGTATGTAAGCTTTGGGAAGGCATTCTTTCTGATTATATTAGACATGTTTGCGAAATAAATAACTGGTTCGATAGAAGGCAGTTCGGTTTTAGGAAAGGTTATTCCACTGAAGGTCAACTTGTAGGATTCCAGCAAGATATAGCATATATCTGTATCGCGATTGACCTGTCTAAAGCATTTGATAGGGTGGATCATGGGAGACTACTGGCAAAAATGAGTGCAACTGGACTAGACAAATGAGTGACTGAATGGGTTGCTATATTTCTAGAAAATAGATCTCAGAGAATTAGAGTAGGCGAAGCTTTATCTGACCCTGTAATAATTAAGAGGGGAATTCCTCAAGGCAGTATTATCGGACCTTTATGTTTTCTTATATATATATGAATGATATGGGTAAAGGAGTGGAATCAGAGGTAAGGCTTTTTGCGGATGATCTTATTCTGTATAGAGTAATAAATAAGTTACAAGATTGTGAGCAACTGCAACGTGACCTCGATAATGTGCGAGATGGACAGCAGGCAATGGTATGTTGATAAATGGGGTTAAAAGTCAGGTTGTGAGTTTCACAAATTGGAAAAGTCCTCTCAGTTTTAATTACTGCATTGATGGGGTGAAAGTTCCTTTTGGGGATCATTGTAAGTATCTAGGTGTTAATATAAGGAAAGATCTTCATTGGGGTAATCACATAAATGGGATTGTAAATAAAGGGTATAGATCTCTGCACATGGTTATGAGGGTGTTTAGGGGTTGTAGTAATGATGGAAAGGAGAGGGCATATAAGTCTCTGGTAAGACCCCAACTAGAGTATGGTTCCAATGTATGGGACCCTCACCAGGATTACCTGATTCAAGAACTGGAAAAAATCCAAAGAAAGGCAGCCCGATTTGTTCTGGGTGATTTCCGACAAAAGAGTAGCGTTACAAAAATGTTGCAAAGTTTGGGCTGGGAAGAATTGGCAGAAAGAAGACTAGCTGCTCGACTAAGTGGTATGTAAATGGAAAATTCTAAGTTCCCATGGAGGGAATTAGATATTTTTCACCAATAGAGCTTGTCAGTGGAGCGATGGCGTGGAATGATATTAACAGACGAATAAGTTTGAGTGGCATTTATAAATTGCAAGTTATGAATCTCATACCGTATTGACGGTTATCACTTTACAAAAGAAAAGTGGCATTTATAAAAGTAGGAAAGATCACAATATGAAGATAAAGTTGAAATTCAAGAGGACAAACTGGGGCAAATATTCATTTATACGAAAGGGAGTTAGGGACTGGAATAACTTACCAAGGGACAATATGAAGATAAAGTTGAAATTCAAGAGGACAAACTCAGGCAAATATTCATTTATACGAAGGGGAGTTAGGGACTGGAATAACTTACCAAGGGAGATGTTCAATAAATTTCCAATTTCTTTGAAATCATTTAGGAAAAGGCTAGGAAAACAACAGATAGGGAATCTGCCACTTGGGCGACTGGCCTAAGTGCAGGTTAGTATTGATTGATTGATTGATATGTTCTGTTTGGTGTCTCCAAAAATCGTAAAAGTAGGTAGTGGGGACGTAAAATCAATACCATTATTATTATTATTATTATTATTATTATTATTATTATTGTACTGGGAGGTACACCTCTAAGCCGCACATTTAAAACTTGCGCCTAAAAGAACTCCTCTACTGGAGAAATCGTGAACTTGAAACTAGACCTACTTAAACCTTTACTCAGATGACGTCAGGAGCCTCCGTGGCTCAGACCGCAGCACGTCGGCCTCTCACCGCTGGATACCGTGGTTCAAATCCTGGTCACTCCATGTGAGATTTGTGCTGGACAAAGCGGAGGCAGGACAGGTTTTTCTCCGGGTACTCCGGTTTTCCCTGTCTTCATTCCAGCAACACTCTCCATTATCATTTCATAGCATTTATCACTCATTAATAAATCACCTTGGGAGTGGCGACCCCATTGTAATAACAACCTATATATGTTTCATTCATCACATCCCTGACCCAATCAATGACTGGAAAACAGGTTGTAGGTTTTTCATTTTTTCATTTTCAGAAGATGTCACTACAGAAATCTAATGAAATTTTGTTATTTTGAAGTTTCCAGTACTGTGCGAATTTCTACTTGCTTTGTTTACCCTTCATCAAGAAGTCTGGACATTCTTCCATAGATGTCACTGCTGAAAAACTATGATCATGCACCCTGGTGCGAAGTGAAAGAACCTTTGATTTGAAGAAGTTTTGTATCCATAAGTTTTTTAAAATTACGTTCATTCATTTTTGGGTTGGCAATATTTATCTTTTCTTTCCGCCAATTTTTAATTTAGCCAATCACAAATTTCTGTAATTAATTTTCCGCCTATCACAGGCTTCTTCCTCGATTTTCAGTGTAACTTTTAAGTTCACCCATAAAGTGAAAGGGTGCGGCTGGTTTATTCATGAAAGGTCTCGAACTTTCCTCGAGGGTTTATAAACTGTGGATTTTCGCGTCTCTTGGCCAATTGATCGTCATCTAACTTAGTGTGTGTGTCAAGCAGGAGGCAGGAGGTAGGAGGCGCCTTTTTCATCAGGCAGCAGTACACCGACAAGGTAATGGCCAATTAACATCTTTATTTCTTGCTAGCTCTGCAGTTTAACCCGAGGGAGAGGTCCGAAACTTTAACTATGTCACCTAATTTTCTGAAAATTTAACTTCTGCCGGCTTATGTAATTACTTCATAAAGTCTTTAACAGTGAATCGGGGATAGAGAGTGATGTACCCTCTCGAGCTCCCCTTCATATGGGTTTGAGGTGACTACGTTTTGTAACAGGTTTTCTTCCTTTCCGTAAAGTCTTAATTTATTCCTATACACGTCACCTCCATAGTTTGGGAATAGTCCCCGTTTCATCGACCTAGTGCCCCTTAGGTTTTAAGAATTCATATCTTTCCTTTCATTTTGTGTTCGGGCCATTTATCTAACTGCTATTTCTTTTTACACGAAGGCCCTATAGGTTGGGTACGAGATACCCCTGTTTCAATTTGTAAGCTTGGCCGTGGAAGGCCAAAAGATGTAAGATATTTTTGGTGTTGCCTTGAGTAGGCTTGAAAACTGAGAGCCTGTTAGCTCTTTTTCAAAGTAAGATTACTGAATGCCTTTTGAAGGCTGGATATTGTATGTTGGGAGCAAGCGCTCCATGTATTGAGGGATTTCTGCCCTTGTGTAAGTTTGTGTCTTTTGTAAATTTGAGCTAGGAGCTCAGGAACTGTAAAGTGAGGGCTTGAAGCCCAAGATCTGTTTATACCACCAATTTTGTCTTTCCAAGACTTGTTTATGAATTGCTACTTGTACCTGTTACATTGTTATTTGTTGATTTTTGAAATTCTAAATAAATATAACCTTTGTTAAAGTTTTAAATCAATTTGTAACACTGTAGTTAGACCCATTCACCCCAGCACCATCTTTCACTTCCGCTGGTCCACGTGTAGCCCCGTAACAATTATTATTATCATTATTATTATTTAGGTACGTTGACGAGTAACACAATCATTATGATTGTATTGTTTTTATTGCGTTTTAAACCTACTTCTCTCCAATGATTATGTAGGCTACATTGGCCGGAGTTACGAGATATTAAACAATCACTTTGTTAATGATCTCCCCTGCTTTATTAATAGCAACAACCGTGAATATTTCTTAACTAAAGTAAACTCATTTCCTCATCCCGAGGTGGTGTAGCCCCCAATAGAGGGTAGCAGCATGTAACTTACCATTTATACCGCATATCAACTTTCTTGCCATTCTTAAAATCTCTGGCAATAAGGTACCGGGAATCGAAATCAGGCCCCCGAGAACGGCAGCTAACTGTGCTAACCATTATGCTGGCAGACATTCTTAACTACAAAAACAGAAATATAGCATGCCTGATGCATGCTTTTAATTGCTTAAGTCGAACGCAAAACTATTCACCTATTTGTATGATGTCATCAGAGCTGCAGTAGGCCTATGCTACGGAGGCAACATTTCTTAACTACGAAACACAGATGCACCGAATGACTTTGAAGCGTGCTTTCATCGCGCGTGTCATATGGATGAAACTATTCACAAATTTTTGTGATGTCATCTGAGTTGCAGTAAGGCTTGTACCCACTTCGAAGCGGAATCATTGTTCTTCTCTGACGAATTACGTTGGGGGTCTTGTATGCGATATTTATTTTGTTCATTTTCTTTGTCCCAAAAAGCCAGGAGGGAGTCTAGTACGCGAGAGGGTCTAATACATGAGTAAATACAGTATACTAGTCCATTCCACACTTGCATCACTACATTTGTATGTGCTGCAAGGCACATTGTCAAACATATTGTGTGAGAGTCGCTCCCATAGGGCTCATGATGGAAGTGCAGAATAATTTATTTTAGTGCGAGACAGTAAACAATTATTAAAAAAATGAAGTTACAAAGTGCATATAGATTTGTGTAATGTTTCTGTTAAGTGTTGAAGTGCACCATACAATATTTAACAATCTGAACACAAGACTATATTGGCTGCCCGTGACTTATAAATTGATATAGTTCATCCAGATGGTGGTTATAACATGGTTGCATTAACAAAGAATAACCTTCAGAAGATGGAGATGATGACAGCTACTCCAGGTCTAGTGCAATGGTGTCATTTTATGGGACACAGAGAGGACCTCACTACCCTCTACACTCCTGTAAGTATGAACGGCAACACAACGTGAAGTGAAGTGATGCGAGGCCAGTGGGATGGGGAACTCCTTTAATAAACAGAGAAAGACTACAACACCTTTTGCTACTGATATCCTATACATCCAGTTCTGTGCTGACATTTTACTATCCAAAGCGCAACATCTACTATAATGAACAAGTCCCTTCAACCCAGCCGAATGAGACACTTGATTTAGCCCAAGACGAGCGAAGACTGAAAGCCTGGTGGGGAATATGAAACTTAGAGTTAGAAATGGTTATGGAAGTAAGGAGAAATTGAAGGAACTTGCTACGAAATTGAATCTGGCAAAGAAGTCAGCTAAGGATAACATGATGGCAAGCATAATTGGTGGTCATACAAATTTTAGTGAAAAATGGAAGGGTATGTATAGGTAATTTAAGACAGAAACAGGTTCAAAGAACATTCCAGGAATTAATGAACAATAGAATTAAAAGTCTGAATTGTTTTCCGCTTAAATATGACATATGGGGACAGTTTTCTTCCATCTACGGTTGTACAAAGCGTAACTGTACACTCAGCATCAAAAACTAGGTGAGCCAGGAGCGTGTTGGCAAACTTGACGCAAATAAAACCCGCACCCTAATTTCGTGCCTCAACATTTTAAAAAAAATACACGGGGATTATTCGCGTAAATACAGTATGCCACATAGGTGTCAGGCTATGATAAATACTTACAGAGAGCATACATGATAATAAGGCACTTGAACTTGAAAAAAAAACCAATGACTGGAAAAGTGGCAATTCCCACTTGTTTTTTTGACACAGTTCACACATTTGAGTTTGTTTTGTAAAAATAAATGAGAATCAAATTATGTTGTCTAGTGTAATTTATCTCTAGAGAATACAGGTATATCTCGCAAGCATAGCCACCAGGTGTCACTTATTGTTCTATGCAGTATGGCATATGTTCAAAAACCATGTCCTGCCAATTTTTTTTGGTCAGTGTAGATTTGAACAGATACTCTCATACTTTCATTTCAGTGACAACAGTAAGACTACACATTTTATCACTACCAGTACAAGGTTAATAAACTTAAAGCGGAGCTCAAACCTCTCGACGCTTCGCAGGCGCCAATCGCGTGAGTGCAAGCACGACGTTATATTACAGAACCGGTGTACACTTCAGAGCACAGCTGCATTGCAGCATATGGACACCCTTTATCACCTTTTGGAAAACTAAGAACAAATACTGTGAGTGCTTGAATAAATGTTTCACTTTTGGGTGAAAGTACCAAACACGAAACATTTCTCCGAGCACTCGCATTCTATTTTGGTTTTACAAGCGGAGAGACAGTCTGTCCGTAAGAGGCAACACAGCTCTGTAGGCTAATTTGTAGGGATGCGCTTTAGGATTAGGTTGTTCAGAAAATAGACAGCAAAGGACGTCCCACTAACTACTTCACGGTTTTCGGAGGAAACTATGTTTTCCCGTATTATTAGTTCAAATTATGCGGTCTCGAGAGCATCCTAATTAAACCACGTTGTAAAATTCCTGCATTATCCGTTCCTCGAAGAAACGATTTCCCGGATCAACCATCCAGAAATTTCAGTTCCATCAACGCTAAATCCTCAAACTCGCGTTTTTTAAGAAATTGTACCTCACAAAAGGACGGCTACGGCATACTTACGGATCTTGGTGTTAACATCCCGTCAATGCGGTAATTTGAGGAAGTACTGTAGTAGTGAGATCAACACCTGGGTCAACAATGTGTTTATGTGTTAAAGTTGGTAATGATGCCATGTTAGCATATAAGACAGATGTATAGTCAACTTGACAAATCTGAAAGAGTATTGTTGGCATAAGTGAATGTAGTGCACCATCGCAGGAAATAAGACTATCTACGAACACACTGTTTCTGAGTGCAGGGAATATGCAAAGGATAGTTTGGCAAGTATTAACTTGAGTATACAGTAGAACCTTGATTATACATGCCCGGAAACTACATGTTGTTATTTTCATTACGTCCCACTAACTACTTCACGGAGGAGGAAACTATGTTTTCCCGTATTATTAGTTCAAATTATGTGGTCTCGAGAGCATCCTAATTAAATCACGATGTAAAAATCCCGCATTATCTTTCCTCGAAGAAACGATTTCCCGGATCAACCGTCCAGAAATTTCAGTCCCATCAACGCTAAATCCTCAAAATCGCATTTTTTAAGAAATTGTATCTCACAAAAGGACGGCTACGGCATACTTACGGATCTTGGTGTTAAGGTCCCGTCAATGCGGTAATTTGAGGAAGTACTGTACCGAAGTGGAAAAGCGATCGGCGGAGAACTTGTATAAGGGACCATCATAACATCGCATTCGGGTAGTATTGTTTAGAGAATCCTCAGAAATAAAAAAAGCAGGGTGTCCACAACAATAGGAAGAACACAGAGCGCATTCTGACAGCTCTACTTGAAGACGGAACGAGTTTCATCAAATGTTCGTACTTGTAAAACTTCTACATCATGTCCAGGGTTACTTTTTATAGATATATATATATATTTTTTACTATTTTCGAGTGTATCACCGAACAGGTTTTTGGCACTTCTCTCAGGGCACTTTATGTCACTGGGCTTTCAGGTAGGAATCAAAATGGCTCCTCCTTTAGTAACACAAATTTAGTATTTATACGATTATGTTATCATGACCAGAACAGATGTTGCACCTTACATACATAAAGCCATGGGAGGTTTTGGGATTGCCTATTACTGTTTTCGTCCTAATATAAGACAGGGAATTACACGTTTTTGTGTTAAAATGTTGTAAAAACTGCGGTCATTTTATTTGCGCATGTCACATTTAGAAACTTTGTATCATTTTGCAATCACCGACTTGAACAGCGAGTGAGTTTTCCAGCTGAGCTCGAGGTCGTGAATAACCGTCATTTCAGAAGTTTTAATAATATTTTTTCTCTTTTCAAATTGATTGTGATTAGTGATGGGCAGAACTGAATATAATGCATTCGAGAACTTGAGGATCGATACTTACATTCGAAAAATATTCTAGAGTTCAACATAACCTTTAAACGTCGATGTAGGCCTAACTTACGTGGTACAAGATTTCCATTAACTGTGAACGGTATACTGGCGATCAAATTACAATTGAAGATAAAATAATAAAAAAAGGGATTACGCCAACAAGTCGACAAGGTCATTTATAAGCAGGATGGGTTGGCAATGGGGTCTCCGGTCTCGGGAATCTTGGCGGAGATCTATTTGGATTCTTTGGAAACCTACATGATGGAGAATGACATGAAATTTGACAACATTCTGTTTTGGTCTAGATATGTGGACGACATGTTCGTAATTTTAGACGAACGTGTTACGGACGCAACTGCTACTCTAGATGTAGTTAATAACAATGACCCACAGATAAAATTTACTTTGGAATCTGAAAGTAATAAATCAATTAATTTTCTAGACTTAAAAATCAACAGATCAGATTCTTCCTTTGCTTACAGTATTTTTAGAAAACCTACACAAACAGGGGCCTATTCCACAAAAGTATGGTCTTGTACATTACAAGTTACTAGTGTGGGTTCTTGTAATGTATGGAGTTGTATATTTCTGTTCCACAAAAGATTGATAGTCTCTTGTATATTACTAGTGAATTGTTACAAGTTTTACAAGTGACAACATATCAATAAACATACTACGTCATAGCATGAATCAGCTGTTTATCTTCACATTCCATTCGTTGAATTAGGTTATGCTTGCCTCATTAATCTTAATATCGTATTTTAAGTTAGGTAGCAAAGATTCAAAGAACTCTAATACTTCTGTGAATTTGTCAATGCTACAATGTTATTTTTCAGTTTATTTCTTTGATGATAGGAAATTACTCCGTTATTATCACCAATTCTGTTCTTCCGCGATCCTCGCATATGTTCCACGATAGTCTGACATACCCACCTTGGTCTGTCATTTGGAATCAGATGCCGCTAATAACGACATTCGGCCGCCAAACTTAATTGTTACAAAATTGCACACTCTGCATGAATTGTTAAAATGGTGTCAAGGAAAGGAAGTTATTCATTTTGAAGGAAATAGAAAGAAGGAAAGATATTCATTTCGGTGCATTCAGCGAGAGTCTGAAAAAACAAGAAAAAATAAAGGGTTGGATGGAAATATTTGATTTGGAAAAGCTCATGGAGCTTTTGAGGGGAAAAGTTGGATTAATGATTGGAATTACTTGGAATTAATGATTCCAGGAATGTCCTTCTTGGAACATGTTTGTTCAGTATTTTCAGGTCAAGGAACAATTTGAGGAAATTTTATATCATTTATTGCAGCTACCACAGAATGTATTGACCTACAGACTGAAGATTTTGCCATCCCATGCATATGTGCAATACCATGGTACTGACCACAATTTCCTAGCCAAAGCAGTGTTGTTAGTAGGCCTAACTGTTGTTTAGCAGAAAGAGATTTATTTCTGTTCGTAGGATGTTTCAACCTATGATAAATATCCATCAAAAGTTCTTCCACTTGTATTGTGCTTAACCTAAAACTCTCTTTGTATTCAAATAGTGTTAAACTGGAAGTTTATTCTTTCCCTATACAGACGGTAGTTTTCATTTTCATTACCATCACTATCACTTCTGCTAGACCACATATTTATCAAAATGTATCTGAAATAAGTATATTTAAATAGCACTAGTACATTCATATATTATTGTCCTTTTACTGATAGAGAATAGTTCCCAATTCACTAGTAAATTACAAGTACTAGTACTTTTGTGGAACATACCTACAAAAATTCACTGGTAATTTGTAAGTACAACTGTAGAAAATTATTTTGTGGAACAGAAACTCTGGTATTTGTACTAGTTACTAGAGAATTTACTTGTAATGTACAAGACCATACTTTTGTGGAATAGGCCCCAGCAGTTACTATTAGACAAGACTCAGAGCAGCCACAGAATCAAAAAACTCTACATACAGTAGTTTAGTAGAACGGGCTTTTAGGATCCCCATGACAAAGGCTAATGATTTTAGTGAATGCTTTATTGAACGTATCATCAACAAGTTTAGGTACCGTTTACAAACCACTATGCTCAAAGACAAACCTAATCAAAAGGCGTTCGCAATATTTACTTATAACAAGGATATACTGTATATAAGTTTACTAGAACTTTCAAGAAACATAATGTCAGGGTTTCGTTTCATACTGATAATTATAATACTGATGTATTGCATAATTTAGCCTCAGTCAATAGATCGAACCCATATTCCAAATCGGGTGCGTATAGATTTAAATGTAACGACTGAGGGTGCACATATCTAGGTCAAACAGGACGAAACTTTAAAATTAGATGCACAGAACATACTAACGCCATGAAATATAACAGGATTTTCTGCGGTAGGCCAGCATATGCACAATCTAAAGCATAAATTCACATCTATAGAACATGACAATGAGCTCTTGGAGAACTTAGGAAAAGGAAGTTTGCTGGATGTTACGGAGTGTTGCTATAAACACCTGGAACAGTATTTTAATCCAAACCTTAATTTAAATGAGATTTCTGAAAAATAAAATATTCTATTAATTTCCTTATTGCGTTTTTAAAAAACGTACGGGTCCCGGTTAATAGTTCGGTGTTTTGTATTATGCGTAATAGCTCTGCTAGTTGCTTCTTACAACCACGCCCTCCAGAGCTCCAACAAATTGCCGTTCCTCAGTTGCTCCTCCCACTCGCCCCTATTTCCCCTCTTCAATCCAAACCCACCTTGGACACTTGATTTTTATCACAAAACTGCTTGCTGTGCTTCATTGCGCTTCGCATGGACAGCGACCTTTTGAGGTGAGTCATGTAAAAACAATTACGTTTATAAGACACAATTTCATATCTTGCCTCATCGGTGAAGTGATAGTTTATAACATTCTTGTTATTACAGGTCCGCATTGAACTGGGAACGTTGTTCTTGACAACATCTCAGAGGACTTAGTGCTAGTTTCCACCTCATTAGGATTGCTCCATTAAAGGGACACTGTAGTTTTTATTGAAATATTTCTACTACGATAATACGTGAAGTTTTAGGAAGTGCGATAAATTAAGCACATAGTGTTTCAAGACTATTCTATTTTATAATTCGTTGTTCTTTTTAATCCACTTTATATTGTAAGTGAGCAAACCAGTTCGCAAATGTTTTTATCAATTTATGGCATAAGACTTGCAAGTCTGACTTGTTGAATATATGAACTTAGAGACAGTATATTTTAACACAGTTTCATGTTGTTAATATGGTTTTAAATTGTGATGAATTTGACGCTAATAAACTTACATGATTATCAATTTTTCTACAAACTTCTATCAGCTGACGATGATGCAATGAGGCATCGAAACTAGTACTGATTGAAAAATATATGTTGTAATTACATCTACGCAACAATTTTTATATATTGAATAAGGTGGACCCAAAATTATAATAAAAAGTTTAATCATGTTAGGCGCTTTTATATCTAATGTGCTTTATTTTATTAGATTAGAGAATTAAAAACTACTTGTGGTCGATTGTTCTTTGGCTTGGCATTACAGATGTTAGATTTTTCGAAGAGTTTGGCTGATCAAAGTTCCTGAACTGAAAAGTCTTCAGAGGAAACTGACGAAGTTCTCCCGGTAAGACTGAAAGTAAAGTTTCGAGATTTTTATGTCGCGTACCGGTAATTAATGTGTGAAGCTGGCCCCGTGGTCTAACTTGCCTGCCTCTCACCCGGAGGGCCCGGGTTCGATTTCCGGCCAGGTCAGGCATATTGACCTGGATATGAGGGCTGGTTCCAGGTTCACTCATTCTACGATTACCTCTAACTGAGGAGCTACTTAATGGTGAGATGGCGACCCCGGTCTAGAGAGCCAGGAATAATGCCCGAGAGGATTTGTCACTACATAAAATCAGCTTCGTGGTCCGTATCGCACTTCAATAGATTCACAACTAAGTATTTATTTATTTTCCACCTAGTCAATACAGTGATTGCTTAAGGCAATTTAATGGTTAAAAGTGGTACATGTTTTGTATATTATCAACATCTTCAGCCACGTAACACTGTTCAGATGAAAAATACATAAATTGACAAAGTAATGCTTTAGAGGAAGTGTCCTTAAAATTAACATAAGATTGACAACATTAAAATAAACAAAAAACTCAAGAGAAAATACATAAATTATTTCTACAGTTGAAAGCAGTCGTCAAGGAAACACTTGTACAATATTCCATAGAGAATATGTCCTAATGAAAATTCTTTTCTTAATAATTCATGAAAAAAGGTCAATTTATAAATTAACAATTATACAATTGTCGAAATGAAGAAATCCAGATATCACAATGTGGCTCTTATTATTAATGCAGATGAAAATATTACTAATTCCTAGTTGTCAATTCTTACTAAGCCTGCTTTTCTTTGGAACAGTAACTCCTGTCATTCTTGCCTTAAGCAATCATTGTATCGACTAGGTGGAAAATAAATAAATACTTAGTTGTGAAGGATTTGTCACCTCGTAATATGCAGGCTTTCGGACTGAGGAGCGGTCGCTTGGTAGGCGGAAGGCCCATTGGGGCAGTAGTTTGGTTTGGTTTAGGAGTATTTGTAAGATTATAAGTACACATATTTCATTTTTGTGATGTTTAGCCAAATTGTTGATGGTTCCTTCGTTCCCGGATTTTCTGTTTTCCTGTGTTGTACTTTTTTTTCCGTGGTCCCTCCAAAAACGGAGAACCGAGATTCCACTGTACAAGGAAATTATCGAGTATGGAACGATTTTGTTTCTTACAACTCTAAGCATGGAACGACATCCTCCACTCCTAAAACACAACCTATGTATAAAAGAAAGATCTTACTGACCTAAATAAGAAAAGATGAAAAGGGTTACAGGTCATGCTCTCAAATGAATCCTTGATGTTGCAGTCCCTCTATTATAACATTACTAGAAGATGGCCCTCATTAGGGACCAGATGCTGCTATATACACCTTACCTATTGTAACCGTGATCCACGCCTTTGAAATAGGACAGCAATGACTGCGTAACCATGTCACCGATACTCTTTTCATGCTCGATTATCTCAAAGATTAGGGAACTCTTTGCTGACTCAAATAAAGTCTCATCCCATTTTGCTCCATTTGCAAGGTGACTTTCCTAAAAATAATAAGACACACTCAAAACGTATACGATGCAAAATCAGAAGACGTATTTATGCAGACTAAAATGCTTCTCTTAACTTACCACTATACTCTTAGCTTCTTTGTAAGCCCCTACACAGTTTGTGGCTCGATAAAGGAACAGGTATAAAAGTCCCTCATGAGGTCGTGGGATCATAGTATACCCATATGCCAAGCCCAGGCCACGGATTTGTCTCCACATTGGTCCCTACAAACAGACATCGAAATAGTGGGATTTAGTGATTTAGTGTTAAACAAAGCAATTTAAACAGCATTAATTTTTCTACTGCAGACTATTTATACAAAAGTAGGTCTGCCTGTTACGACATCACAAGAAAACAGTTAACAGAACTTCTTGGAACACTGTATTTAAGGTCAGGGATAGCTTAGTTGTGCCCTAAGCTATATATATTTTTTATTAGCACATACAGGCACGGCAATATTAAGGGAACCAAAACAGGAAATTACAAATGTCTACATTAATATCAGCTTTACTGATAAATTGTATACAGAATTAAAGTTGTGAAAAATACAGTGTGGTCCACTAGCCCCTTAAAATGTACTTCTACGCAACCTGTAGTTTATAGACAATCTAAAACTTTCAATCCATGTTCCCATACAGGACTTTTTTTTTGCTTAACGTCGCACCAACCCAGATAGGTCTTATGGCGACGATGGGACAGGGAAGGCCTAGGAATGGGAAGGAAGCGGCCATGGCCTTAATTAAGGTATAGCCCCAGCATTTGCCTGGTGTGAAAATGGGAAACCACGGAAAACCATCTTCAGGGCTGCTGACAGTGGGATTTGAACCCACTATCTCCCGGATGCAAGCTCACAGCTGCGCACTCCTAACCGCACGGCCAACTCGCCCAGTCCATACAGGACTAGTACAACAATATGTTTGGGCTGAGGCTCAACAGTACAGTTGGAATCTTAAGTGTCAATAGTAATTTAATGAAGTCTAATGAAACCATGAAATCATCACAGCTTCAAATAACACATACATAGGGACAGGAAGGCGGTCTAGAAAGCCAAGAATAACAGCAGAGAGGATTCGTCATGCTGACCATATAGCACCTCGTAATCTGCAGGCCTTCGGGCTGAGCAGCGGTCGCTTGGTAGGCCAAGGCCCTTCAAGGACTGTAGTGCCATGGGTTTAGGTTAGGTTAGGGACAGAAAAAGTACATCAAGCCTATGAACAGATACTGCCAACTCAAAGAGTGCAAGGCCTCACACTACTTAAGGCTGCAAAAGCAATGCCGTTGAAAGACAGGATCAAATACAACGCACATATTTTTGTTACATCTATTACTTATCGTATGGCATTTAGTGCCATGAGTGTCCAAGGACGTGACTGGCTCACCTGGTGTGGGTCTTTATTTGATACCCATGGGCGACCTGCACATCTGAACGAGTGGGTGGTGGTGGTGGTGGTGGTGGTGGTGGTGGTGAAGCGCTATGGACAGGGTGAACCCAGTGTCAGTACATAGCCTACTCCTCTCGAATAATACCAAGAGGTCTGCTGAAGGCTTAACAGCACTATCCAAAGCATGAATCACTATCAACAGCATCATACGCCTTCACTCCATATGAACATTGTGGAGAGGTTTGGAACTGAATGCAGGCTTTTTACACGCAACCTAGTGAATAGATGTTTAATACCACCACCACTCCTATATGTTTTTTCCACTAACACGATCCGAACTGGCTAACCTTGGTGTCAGACCACATAGACTTGATGCCCTAACAACAATGACCACCAAACGAGAAAATCTATTACTGTATATATGGTACGAGCACATTCGTCTCTTAAGAATAGATTTGTATTTGACCCTGAGAAGGCTGGTTTGTATCAGGTGTTACAGAGCGCTGTGGTTGTGAAATCATGATTCATCCAAAAAGAGGTCTTTGTGTTGTGCCTGCAAAAACAGCCATGCGAAATATTTCAGCTTACAAGTGTGGCCGGTAAGATTCAGTCATCGAGTGCGGAAATTGTTTCAGAGGATTCTTGTATTTGTGCTGTGGGTCAGTATTTCTCACACATCATCACACAGTTGTTTTTGCAGACATAACAATGACTTGTCTACACCATTTGCCAATTCGTGTCAAGTCCATCGATAAAATACTCCCCAAGCATTGAGTGGTTGATGCTACCGCAGAACACTTGACACGGAGACATCAAAGTAGTTCGCTAGTCAGGTCATGGCCATAGAAAATGTCCAAACTATAATTTATCAAATAATTTAAATCAGAAAAATATGCAAGAACTGACCTGTATTCATCGAGAAAACCAGTCTAGCTGTACACGGGCACATGTTCATGCTAGTCTCTCAGTTCTGGCATATTTTTCTGATTTAAATTATTTGAGAAACTATAGTTCGCGGAAAAGGGTATCTAGTACATAAAGAGGTCACTGGCCTCGCAGTTGATGGTGTAACTAGGCGAACTGACATGATCACCTTCAACTCTGGAGCAAAAAAAGTTTCATTCTCAAGCAGACAGTCAGGTTCGAAGCACATACACAACAGCCCGTTGAAGTTTATGAAGAAAACAAAGACATATTCACCAACCATTCCATATTACCTCAATAAGTACAACCTTGAGGACATCAAGGTCATAGGGTTCATGCTGGGTGCAAGGGGCACCATTTCTAAACTACTGGTCACCTACTTACGACGCTTTGGTATGCCGAATGAGACCATTGTGAGCTGGGACATACATACATTGAAACAATTTTCCACACCAAATTCTTCCCGGATTTTCCCATTCGTTATTTTGTCTCATCTACTCTTCTGTATCATACTCCTCACAAACTTCATTTCGGCTGCCTGTATTCGACTCTCATTCTTCTTTGTCATTGTCCAAGTTTCTGCTCTTTAAGTTGTTATGGGCACGTAATACATCTTGCACATAGTTTCCTTTGCTTCCATTGGCACATCTTTGTCCCATAACATGTTTCTTACACTTTTTTTTGGGGGGGGGGGCTATTGGTTTTACGACGCACTGGCACAGATAGGTCTTATGGCGATGATGGGATAGGAAAGAGCTAGGAGTGGGAAGGAAACAGCCGTGGCCTTAATTAAGGTACAGCTTCAGCATTTGCCCATGGGAAACCATGGAAAACCATCTTCAGGGCTGCCGACAGTGGGGCTCGAACCCACTATCTCCCAGATGCAAGGTCACAGATGCGCGCCCCTGACCACACGGCCAACTCGCCCGGTGTTGCTTCTTACACTTTGATAGAAAAAGCCTCCAGCTTGAATCCTCTTACTAATTTCAGCATGCAGTCGAGCATTCTCCATTAATTCACTCCCCCAGGTATTTCAATGTCTGCACTACTTCCAGGGGCTTGTCTGCAAGTCTACTCTGACCTTTCCCTTCTTTCTCCCATCAAGTCATAACGAGAGTTTTATACTCTTCTACAATTATTTTCAATCCATTCTTCAATCTAGTTGTCCGTCAGGCAATTATTACCATTTATTGAGGACATTCCAATATGTCTGCGAACATCGCACAGAAAGGTAGGTGCGGCAGCTAGAGACAGGTTGAACAAAGTGATCCGTCCTAATCCTGATTTTGAATTCGTCAAGCTTATAAAAGAAGTATTGTGGTGAAAATGCAAAGAATGTACAATTTGACCTCACATTGTCCCAAATGTCTACATTTAAGTATGCACCTGTCACTTGTGGCGTAGAAAGATCATTTTCTGTGCTTATGAATATGCTGACAGATAAATGGATGAGCTAAAATCAAGACAATTTGGAGAAATTAGTTGTTGTACAATGTTTCAAAAGGAAATAAATTTTGATAGTACATATTTTCCAGTTTATCATGCACATTTTACTATATGATAGTGCATGAATGCATGCATATTTTGAAATTTGATAGTGCATGGAAATCCGGGCTCTAGTTATTAGTGAACTGCTACATCAGCTGTCAAGATTTCTCATCGATGATGATGATTGTTGTTTAAAGGGGCTTTACATCGAGGTCATCAACCCCTAATGGTACGAAATGTAATGCCAAATTCGAAGTCCAAAATCCTCCACTAACTAGAATACAAAATGTGAGAACAAAGAATGAATGGATGGATACAAATTTAAAACAATCAGTGGATCCGACCCGCAATGCCTCACATTAAAAAAAAAAACTGACGTAACACAATAGTATTACTGACCAAGGGACTGCATCCATAGCACAATACTGAATCGATGATGCTTGTAGTCTAAAGCAATCCAAAATCCAAGTCATCGGCCCCTCATAACGGTACATATCACTAAGAAAGTAGAACCATGGTATTTGTCATGTTTACTAATTAACTCTTTCCGGTCTAACTGCGAGCATAGCTCGCAGCGGCCGAAATCACATTCAGGCCGCGCTGCGGGCATAGCCCGTAGTAAGGTTTGACAATTCACTAAAAATCGAGAACGAGCTATGCACGCATTCTGGTGATTACATCGTGTTTCTTCATGTATTACTTACGAGATTATTTAAGCAGATGGCAGTATTATATGTCTAAGTCAGAGAATTTACGATATTTTCGACCAACATGCATCAGCAGATGTTGTCACTCAGTGAGCTCTAAGATGACTTCTCAGGGCAAATATGTGCTTGACGAAAGTTATATTTTCGATATTTTATGATATAAGTTTATGCACAAATGAACATATTATTGACATATGAATTCGAAACAACTTCTTACATTTCATTATGATTGGAGTTCATTTTACGGCCTAGCGCATGTTCCCACGTATTTCAAATTTGCGTGAATACGTAAGATTGTCTACATATTAGTAAAGTTTTCTGTTTAGAAGACCGTATTTTCTCTCTTTCAGAAGTCTTTTGTGGTAAATGGAACAATATTTTTACATTTGAGTAACTTTTGAAAAAAATTATCAATTAAAATTTCATGAGAGCTCCCATTTTCATTATTGTACTTATTACTATTATTATTGAAAAATTATTATTCTTATATCGTACTCATCACTGTTGTTTTGTAATTGCAACGCACATTTTATATTAGCAAAATAGGGTAAATATAACAGTATTTCAGAAGACTGTACTTGCTTATTTATCCATCAGACCTTTTTTCCATTCGCAAAACATGGTATAATTTATAAACAATTTTGATAACTCAAGTGATAGTTGACATAACACAAAACAGCATTTTTCGAAACTGGATGCTCAAACAAGCACAAAGAAAAAAGAATCATGCAAATATCTCCTATAGGTACAGAGATATAATGTTTTAAATATCATTAAAAATGCCCAGTCCAGAACGTTTGTTAGGGATATCAAGGCCCAGACTGGAATGGGTTAAAAGTAGCGTAGACTCGCGGTATTCCACATATTATGGTACTACTCACAGGTAATGAAATTCGCACATGTAATACAGACCTATGGTATTTCGCATATTGTGGCATTATTTACAGGCGACACAAACCTATAGATGAAATTTCAGTGGAGATGATAAAGGCAGCTGGAGCTGTAGGCCTGCAGTGGACATATCGGATTCTCAGGAATGTCTGGGAGAATAAGGAGGTCCCTGAGGATTGGCAAAAAGGAATAATCATCCCAATTTTCAAGAAAGGTGATAAAGTTTTGAAGAACTACAGGGGAATTACTCTAATATCCCATGTTGCTAAGATAATGGAAAGGATACTGGAAAGTAGAATAAGGTTGAGGGTTGAGAAGCAGATACAGGAAAATCAGTTTGGTTTCAGAAGTGGAAGGTCAACAATAGAGCCCATTTTCATTATGAGACAACTAATGGAAAAGCATTGGGAGTACGGGAATGATATGGTGATGACATTCATTGATATTGAAAAGGCATATGACAGTGTCCCTAGGACGAAAGTTTGGGACAGTCTGGTGCAAAAAGGAATTGGACAGGGATTAATAAAAATGATCATGGCATTGTATAAGGAATGTTGTAGTTGCGTGCAAACACAAGTTGGCAGGACAAGTTGGTTCAAAATAACTAGTGGGCTGAGACAGGGAAGTGTTCTATCACCAATCCTGTTTACAATAGTAATGGATGACATCATGAGAATGGCAAAAGCAGCATATGGAGGAAGAGAAATGAACATGATGTTATTTGCAGATGATATTGTGATTTGGGGAGAAGACGACAGGAAGGTTCAAGAACAGTTGAATGTGGTGAATGGGAAGATTGAAGAATGTGGATTGAAAATAAGTGTAGAAAAGAGTAAAACTCTTGTTATGACTAGAGGGGAGAAAGAAGGGAAAGGTCAGATTAGACTTGCAGACAAGTCCCTGGAAGTAGTGGAAACGTTTAAATACCTGGGGAGTGAATTAATGGAGAATGCTCGACTGGATGCTGAGATTAGTAAAAGGATTCAAGCTGGAAGTTGTTTCTATCATAGTGTAAGAAATATGTTATGGGACAAAGATGTGCCAATGGAAGCAAATGATACTATGTACAAGATGTATTACGTACCCATAACAACTTACGGAGCAGAAACTTGGACAATGACAAAGAAGGATGAGAGTCGAATACAGGCAGCCGAAATGAAATTCTTGAGGAGTATGATACAGAAGAGTAGAAGAGACAAAATAAGGAATGAGAAAATCCGGGAAGAAATTGGAGTGGAAAAAATGAATGATAGAATAGAGAAGAGCCGACTAAGATGGTTTGGGCACATAAAGCGAATGAGCGACGAAAGAATGCCAAAAAAGGTGATGGAAATGCAAATTCAAGGAAGGAGAGGCCGTGGACGACCACGATTGAGATGGAAGGATACCTACCATCCAACGCAGCATTATAGAAAGAAACCTGGACTGGGACACAGTGTTGGAAGAGGAGTGTGGAAAGACCGAAGAAAGTGGAGAGGAACCATATTTGCCCCTACCCGGCTACAGCTGGATAAAGGGAAATGATGATGATGATGATGATGATGATGATGATGACAAACCTATGGTATTCATCACATAAGTGGGTTCTAATCAAAGGCAAGCTAGAACCATGGTGTCGCTCATATAGTGGTACTAATCACAGGTACTGTAAAAGCCAGAAGCGCACTCTGTTGCTACTAATCACAAACCTATTTTGTACCTAACATAGTGGTACTACACGCAAGTAAAAGCGACCCATGGTGTTCCCTGCGTGGTGGTACTAATTACAAGTGAATACCTCCCAGCAAAAATGTTGTGACCTTCAAAATGTAAATTTTTCAGGAGAGAAGAAAAACAAATAAACAAGCAAATTGTTTGAGAATGCTTATTCTGCCATTGACAATTAGTTTAAATGAGTTTACTAGTCATTAATGCATAATAATTTTGACAATGTGCGACTTTAAAATCAAGATATAAGAGATGACCGTTGGACATCTGAGCAAAAAGGTTGTAACTGCAATGGAAGTAGCAATTTTCTGCGGGTTACGTTTATACTACTGAAAATATTTATAGATTTTAATATGATTTATTGTTTTTATTCTGTATAAAAATAATGAAAGTGAAACCAGACTTCTAATTTGCATTACCCATTGTTAGAGCTTCCCAATGTTTAACAGAATTCACTGAACACCAGCAATATTGTTGCAAGAATGTTTTGCAATGATGAATAAACATTACATTGTCACTTCACTTTGTCTTTAGGTTCTCATAAAAAACCTTGATATTTTTCAGGACTATATCGACACATGTCTAGCGGATTACCTTTCTTTTCTGCAGATACAGGCAATGGGTCTTTATACAGTCTGGGTAGTCTATCTAAGCTTATTATAACAGGCAGAACTGAGATGTTGGCTTTACCTTTAGAAGGTAACACTAAATTTGCGTATTACCAAGGTTGTAGGTAGTTATGGCTCTTGCGACATTGAAGTACTGTACCGGGAATGGCGGTACAGAACTAAGTCCCCGCAATTAAAACATAAACTTTGCGCTACGCGCCGGCTCAGCAGAAAAAGACAGCCAGGGACAGCGAGCAATCTGTGTGTGTGACATAGAGTGGGTTGACGTCACAGCCTGCCTCCCCATGACACAAAGAGAGCCTACGTCAGCATGGAATGTTCGAAAGGTTCTTCGGTTAATAACATTCCTCACAGCAATAGTTGGGTAAAATCAACATCATCATCATGTAGTCCCATATTTTATCTCCATTCCTACAAGGTTTAGTAAAAATCTGGCAAGAGACAACAAAGTTGTTGAGCGAAATGTAAAGACAGATTTTGGCTTGGTTCGTGTATAAATTGAGAGCTGCTTCC